>NW_007250687.1:523779-634639 GCF_000164805.1 Carlito syrichta
AAGAAACCATCAAGAGAGCAGGGAGACAGCCCACAGACTGGGAAAAAATATTTGCCAACTCTATGTCTGACAAAGACCTAACATCTAGGATCTATAAGGAACTCAAATGTGTTGAAAAGAAAAAACCAAACAGCCCCATTACAAAGTGGGCAAAGATATGAATAGACACTTCTCAAAAGAAGACATATGAGCAGCCAACAGATACATGAAAAAATGTTCAGCTTCACTCGTCATCAAGGAGATGCAAATTAGAACTACACTGAGATACCATCTAACTCCAGTCAGAATGATCATCATCAATAAATAAAAAAATAACAGATGCTGGAGAGGATGTGGTGAAAAGGGAACATTTCTACACTGTTGGTGGAAGTGTAAACTAGTACAACCTCTGTGGAAATCAGTGTGGCGATTCCTAAAAGTTCTAAAAATCAACCTTCCACATGACCCACAATCCCCTTACTGGGAATATACCTGGGAAAACTCAAATCACTCCATCAAAAAGATACCTGCACACGTATGTTTATTGCAGCATTGTTCACAGTAGTAAGAACATGGAACCAACCATGCTGCCCATCAAAAGAGGACTGGATAAAAAAAAAATGTGGTACATATACATAGTGGAATATTACGCAGCCATAAAGAAGAACAAAATCATGAACTTTGCAGCAACCTGGATGGAATTAGTTTATAATACTGAGTGATCTCTCACAGAAACAAAGAGCTGAATATCACATGTTCTCACTCATAAGTGGACCTTGAACAACTACCGTGACACTATAAGAAAAGGATTGTGAGTAGTGGGAAATTGTGGAGGGGGAAGGGGGAGTGGGGAGGTGGGATTGACAGTAGTCGATATCTGCCTGGGGAAGGGGGGGCATACCTTATCAACAAGGGTACCTGCCCAATGAATATTTGTATACCTAATCCTGAATTGTATCCCACAATTTTTTTTTTGAGTTGGAGTCTCACTCTGTCACCTAGAGTGGAGTGGCTGCAGTGGCTGCTCATGGCCACTGCAGCCTCGAGCTACTGGGCTCTGGCGATCCTTCCACCTCAACTTTCCAAGTAGCTGGAACTACAGGTGTGCGCTACCATGACTGGCTGATTTTTAATTTATTGTAGAGATGAGGTCTTGCCAAGTTGTCCAGGCAGGTCTCGAACCCACGGGCTCAGGCAATCCACTCACCTCAGCCTCCCAAAGTGCGGGATTGCAGGCTGAGCCACCAAGCCCGGCTATATCCCACAATTTTAAAATAAAAATTAAAAAAGGGGGAAAAAAAGAAAGAAAAATAAATTAATAGCCTTTACTTGTTCTAAAAACAAAACAAAACAAAACAACAACAAAAAACTGATGAGTCCAAAAATTGTTTCGAGCAGTGGAAAGAGCATCTTGATATGTGCATTGCGTCAAACGGAGAGTACTTTGAAGGTGACTGAAGTTTAAACATGTAAGAATAAATACAAAATTTTTATAAATAAATTCTGGGTTTTTTTAACCACCTCTCATATATGTACATCTTCAGCAAGTAAAACCTTTAAAATACCACATCTGGGTATCTTCAGCAAGCAAAGCCTTTCAAAGCTCCCATGTAAGGACCTTTCTAACGTTCTCTGTGTGGTTCCCTCTCCACTGGCGAGTTGTATGTTTATGCCTTCCACGCATTCACCTGTACTCAATTTTAGTCATGGATTTACGAGGAACTGAACCACATCAGCAAGCCTCTTAAAGTGCTCTCTGTCCCCTGCTGGAGTCCATGCCCTGTGTCCCTGTAGGAAGCTACACACAGAGCAAGTTCCCTCTGGGTTCCTGGATGGTGAAAAGCAGCAGTGCTGCACCAAGCCACAGTGTTCCAAGGCGAAGGGAACAGTCTGTGAAACTGATCCTGCCATTGTCTAAAATTTTGAATTTTTGTCCTTAACAATTTTTTACATAAATACTGATTTTTAAAATTATTGCACTAGAATACTGTTCACTTTGATTACCAGGTTATTTTGGTGACTCTCAAATCTGGGGCCAAGGTAAGTACCTCACCTGTTTCCCCAGCCTGACCCGCCTATCCTCCGGTCTTCCCTTCCACCCACACGTAGACATGGCACTGAGCTCTATTCACGGTCAGCCTTGAACGGTCCCTGGAGTCTAAAACCTCTTGGGACTCTCTTCACACCTAAAACAAAGTGAGCTGGATCTGAAGTGTTAGCAGGACTTACTTCTTCAAGGAGAAATGTTAACTACGGGCAGAATATCAGCAAAGTTCCCAAGGACAAGCTCAGAGTGACTTCTGGAGCTTTTGATGGCTCAGTGAAGCTACATGAGCATGTTTCATCTCACCAAGACCCCTGGTGCTGCGAACTGAAGCTTTGTGTGCCCCCAAATCCATAGGTTGAATCCCTAACCCCAGTGTGGATGTATTGGAGATGGGACCTCTAGGGAAGTGATCAAGGTTAGCTGAAGTCATAAGCTGCAGCCTTGATCCTATAGGATTAGTGTCCCCACACAGAGACTACAGAAAGTGCTCTCTCTCTCTCTCTCTCAATGAAGAGATCCTGTGAGTACACAGTGAGAAGGCGGCCGTATACCAGCCAAGAAGAGCGTCCTCACCAGAACCTGGCCATGTGGGTACCCTGTCTCAGACTTCCATCCTCCGGGACTGTGAGAAGTAAATGTCTCTTGTTTAGGCCACCCAGTCAGTGGTATTCTGTTATGGTAGCCTGAGGGAAGACCCATGGGGGAATCGAACTATCAAGCCTAATCCATTCATGGCGAATTGAGTACATTAAGACCTGTCCTATAATTACATTTTACATATAAATGGCAATTGGTTTTCCCATTGGGAGTCTTCTCCTTCTTGTGCCTCAATACCTAGTGTGATGCCTGCCAGGTGATGCGGACATGACAAGGGTGTGGCTGGAGGGCTGTGGAGTGGGTAGAAAATAGGTCCTGTGTGGAAAGTCCAGCCAGGTGAAGCCCTATCTCCTGTGCACCTCCATTAGGCCCAAGGGGCAGGGACTCACCTCAGGAAGCATGAGGTGGAACTGCAGGCCCAAGTCACTGCGGAAGACGCTGAATGACTCCACCAGGCATGAGGTGACGAGGCCCCCTGTGGGGAGAATCTCCGTGCTCAGGGACAAGCTGATAAAGAGTTGAGTTGGAGGGTTACAAAGGGTGAAGTGCACGGACACGGCCCTGGTGTTCTGAGTCAGATCAGGACAGTCTGGGATTCCAGCCTGTCAAGCAGCACAAGTTGGGGTAGGCCAGGGAAGAAGGCTCAGCAGTCCGCCAAGGCACCAGTTGCAGGCCCACGCTGGGAAGGCCTCACACAAGGACGGACAGCACCCGGGCTTTAAGGGGCTGGGTGGATGGCTCTGTGTCTCTCAGGGACCCCCTCAGTAGCCCTCCGTCCTCTTTCCTGTCCCACCCTCCACCCTGAGGCAGCACAAGGGACCCCCAGGCTGGAGGTACCTAGAGAAAGGAGGATTTCTATTCCCACTTACACAGTGTAAGGCAGAGATGCCCAATACCTCTCTCCAGGTACTCTAAGACATTCTATTTTCTTCTTTTTAATAGACTCGTTCGAAATAAACTATCTTTTGCTGATTTGTATTTAGTTACAATTGTCATTTCCTCTACCTTTTACTCCTCATAGGCACACATTACTCTCACTACCTAGAGCCCCCACTGGTCTAAGACCATCAGTGTTAGCACCGGGGTCAGCACAGCCCCAAGGCAGTGTGAAGGCGTGTGTTGCCCAGGGAGTTGGGTGGGTGTGGGCAGTGGTGCGCCTGGTTGGGCAGGGCAGGCGGCCTGACCTTGGACCTGGCTGCCACTTGGAGTTGTGTTTGTTATGCGCTTAAACTCTACCTCTCATCTGCACGATGCAGCACAAAGTAGCACCAGACCTACTCCACCGGGCTGTGTGAGAGTCCAATGAGACCAGGTCAATAGACTGCTTGACAGAGTCAACCCACGACATGACCAATGTGCATGACAGTCTAGGACCTCCACGTGTTCTAGCAACAACTTTCTGAAGGAACGTTCCTGTGCTCTCCTACACAGGAAGGCTGGAGGTCTGAGCTTGTGTTCTGTCACACCCTCATGGAGACTCTTCTGTTATTCACAGCAATGACAAGTTTTGCTGGAGCCCCTGGCAGTGGTGTGCCCGCCTTGCTGGTCCATTGGGAGGCGGCACTGGCTGCAGAAATGCCAAGTCCAGATGGCACCCATAGTGGCAAAGTGACCTGGCTTGATGCGGCCCTCTGTCACAGATTTCATACTATCCAGGTAAAGCACAGTTTTCCCTTGCCCTAGAGCCTCTGGGACCACTCAGGATCACATTTTGGTTCTCTGGGTCTATCATGTGGGTATTCTCAGGGCTTCCAACTTGAGGGCTGGCTACACTTTGGAAAAGAGTCTTTGATGAGTGCTGTAAATGGCTTGGGAGACTGTGGAACAAACTGGCAATCAGAAGAAGAAACACCACCACTCCCAAGTCCACCCTGCACCCTGGGGTTTCCAAATGTGAGTGCACATGCCTGTCCTGCAACACAGTGCCTCGCTTCTCTAAATGCCCATTCTGTACCCTGCTTCTTGGTCTTTGGGCTTTAGCTCAAGGTAGAAGGATTCAGGCTCTGTTCACTGAAGGCTGGCAGCAGAGGCATTTACCAGTCTAAGGCCTGGACCACTTGAAGTTTTCCCCATGATGGGAAGGTGTGGGTAAAGAAAAGCCTATGCAAATATTCTATTTTATGTAAAAAGCCTTGGTTTATCTGGGTTGCCAAGGCCAAAGAGTGAACCTAGTAAACCTGCAGCTAAATGAAAGGAAGGGTCTTCTGGAAGGGTTAGCCAGAAGGAAAGATGGGTGACAGGTCCGCATTTTCCCTCCCAGCCCTGACAACTCCAGGCCCCAGAGGATGAACCCATCCAGTCCCCAGCCTTGACAACTCCAGTCCCCCATCAATATGATGTGTGGTGTCCTGCCCCAGTGTCACCTAGACTTCTCCAACTTCATGGGTTTATAGGAGCAAAAAGAAAAAGAGCCTCTTACCCTGAGTAAACGGCTGGGAGGAACTTTGAGCCCCTTAATTACTGAACTGCCTATGTGGTGGCATTTTCCTCCAAGAGCTCCAGACTGGGAGAAGAAACCAGGTTAGGAGAACGCGGCACACAGTAGATGTCGAATGTCACCACCAGGCTGTGTTCAGAAGGTGTGTGTGTGCTCTGACAACTTGACCTGCTACGTTGCAGGCCAGAAGTTTCCTTCCTCCTGACAACATTCTAAGGATGTGACCAACATCCCAAGGAGGACAGTGACTGCCTCCCTCGTCCTGTCCTGGAAAGGGGCTAGCATTCAAACGATGTCTTAATGATTAGCATCGCATAAAAATGGTCTTTTTAAAGAGCTTTTTCTGAAGTGTCTCCAGCGTTGTCAACCCAGGAGACTACAAGGAATACAACACAATAAAATTAGAAGCGAGGTATTTAAGGAATGCAGGGCAAAGATATTTGATTTTTTTAAATGGAGAGGGAGATGAAAATGGATGAACAATCAATGGGATTGTGCAAAATGCTTATTCACTTTTCTTCAGAACTCGGGGACAGGCTTATCTCTTTCCAGAAGTTTCCTTGGGGCTCCCTTCTTGGCTGTTTGTTCCTCCTCTCTTCAGGGTGCTTCTTGTGTGCCCTGGTTACGGCATTTTGCACACTGAACTCGAATCTTCCATTTATTCGCCGTACCCCATCAGCCCGAGGGCACCTGTGGCTCTGCCCGTGTTTAGCTTGGGCCTGGGAAGTGTCAGAATCTGGAGAATCCCGTGTAGCTGAGCGGGGTGTCACGGGATGGGCGAAGGGCTCTGGCAGGGAGAGGATGGGTGCTCTGTTGGCCTTGGCATCCATGGTGGCGAGCCACAGCCTCACACCTGCGTGATCACCTGAAAACCAAAGCAGTGTTGGAGCTCACACACTGGTACTGTTTCACTCACGGTTACGGCTTTTCTGAGAGGATCTCCTGGGAAGAGGTGATGGAAAGCCCACCTGAGTCCCTGGCCTGATGGCTGCTGAACCTCCTGGGTATAGGCTGTCCAGCAGTCTGGTCAGACTCCAGTTCCATCAGTTGGTGACACTTCCCAGGCCGCCCAAGGAGTGTTTGGCATTTCTTGATGCAAGAACAAAACAAAAAGTTGTCTCTGCATCAACAAGAGCAATTAAAAGCAAGAACAAAGGTGTTTTTACCCTGTCAATTTTTATCACTCAGATTTCAGGTACCCTGCCAGAGTTAAACTAAAGCCATCAACAGCATGAGACACAATACCCTGGAAATCACTTTGCTCCTCAGTAACAGAAGAGAACGGAGAATAGCGGATAAAGCTGCTGTCCGTTTGCTCACTCATTAACTCAACAAATGTTACTGTACAGCTACCAGGCATCAGGCACACTTCTAGGCACTGGGAAACAGAAAATAAAATCCCTGCCCTCATGTGGGGAAACAATGAATAAATCAGATCAGCAGTCATACACTATGCTAGTGATAATCTAAGGAGAAAAAAGATAGGAAGTGGTAGGGTGGGCAAGTGGTGGTTTCAGCTTGAGCAGCCACAAGAGACTTCACTAAGACTTCACCTGGAGGTGAGAAGGGAGGAACCGTGGTCATTTGAGGGAGGGCGTTCCAGGCAGAGGCTCAGCAGGGGCTTCCACGTGGGCTGCAGTGGAAGCACTGGGGTGAGGTGAGACGGGGAGGTACAGAGACACCCGACGAGACCCCATCCTCTCCACACTGACTGCCGACCGATGGGCATGGTGTGTGGTCTGACTCCCGAGTTCCCTGTGGGTGGCAGGTGCTAAGTCCTGAAGAAGGGCAGTATTGGCACAGATGCTAGTCTGTTTTCTTTCCAATTAACTTCATTATTATGCTTATTAGATATGCATCAAGTTTCTACTGAGGGACTGGGTAAGGGAGCACTGAAATAATGTTGAACGAAGGATATTGATCACTTTTGGCTTGTTCAGATAATGCCCTAAGGCCACGCACAACTGGAGATGTGCAGGCCGCACCAGGAGTGTACATTTCATTCTGGGCTACAGACAGAGGGAAAAAAAGACAATCAAATGTTCCCCAGAAAAAAGCAGCTCTCACCTAACTAAAACGCTTCCTCACACGTGGCTTCTCATGAAGGGCCACCGAATAAAGGCAGGGCTGATGTGTCCTCATAATGCCGAAACAAGGATAGGTGGGTCTGATGTGGCTGTTTCATCCAAGTCTCTCCATGGAAAGGAAGACCAACATACTTCTCAGGGAAGGGAATTTTATTGGAAAGTGATGTCAGGTAAGTTGGAAAAGGACATAAACTCAAGTTATCCAAGTACACACAGTTTTAATTTTTGCGCCTATTCCTGCAAGCAAATCCAGACTACTCCAAGGAATGAGCTGATATGAGTTCTTCAGATGATGGCCGTGGCTTTGAAAAATGAGACCCGAGAGCACAGCTGGGTCTCAGATCAGCAGTCATACACTATATACATACATATACCTGAGGGTGGGGCCGACTCCCATCACGAGAGACCTGAGAGCAGAGCTGGGCTGGGGACAGTGAGGGAGGAGCTGCCTCTCATCATGAGAGCCAATTACACGCTGTACCCGACTCCACATTCAGTGATGGCACATTGGTAGTAGGAAACAGACCATAGTGGGAGCATTTACACCACAGAAATTGGCAGGCAGATGCTGTAAGGCAGGACTTTTGTTTTCCAGAGAGCCAGTTTACCAGTACACCAGAGATTGTCCAGACAAGGGTGTGAAGCAGAGATGCCACAGTTGATTAAACGCAGATTTTGGAGATAACTCAGAATACATTTGTAAAAACCTTATAGTCATGATGAAAATTTGACATTGCAAAGAAATTCCACTGCTATATAGATTAATGGAGTTATGCAAAAACCCTCAACCGACAGTTTATAGATACGATAAAAGTGTTCCAAAATTCCCATAGCTTGTGGGAATAAAAGTCTAGTGAACTAATTTATCTGACCGGTTTTCTTTCTTTTTTCCTACAGAGATCATCTACCATCCATTGAAGCATTTATTCTTCCTCGGTTTATACATTTGTAGAGCTTAATCTATGCAGGCCTTTTATTGGGTGGTTGCTTTCAATTCTGGACTTTTCTAAAATTTTTATCAAATACACAGCATGTTGGAGGCCTGCAAAGCAACCAGACTGCAGAATGAAGAAACAGAGAGGCATCAGGAGAGGAGAGCCTAAGAAGACAGAGGTAGGAGGCATAAGATAACCAGGGGCAGCTCTGCAGACACAGCCATTTGGAGGAAGGAAAGAATGGGAAAGAGCAATCAGAGAGGCAGTGATGGAGGGAGGGAGGGGAGTGAAGGGGCCAAGGATGGCGTGTAATTTCCAGCAGTGTAAAATGTTCATCATCTGCTTGGTAAGCAAGACTACTTTACAGGCAAACTGTACATTTATAGACTGATATGCTCCATATTCTGTGTTTTTAAAAGTAGTACAGACTTAGTAGCACCACTGAGTTTACACAGCTTTCGAAGAATGCTGTCACTCCCTGAAATGAAACCAAGAAAGTCCAGAATGTGACCCAGAGCCAAAGGATCCACACCCAGACTGTGGACCTCGCAAGCCTCAGTCCTGGCACACTTGGAGTACAGGTAGTGAGCTAAAGAAGCCAAGAATGTCCTGATCCCATCCGTATTAATTGCAGTAATTACATAAAACAGACTTACAAAGCTAGTTAAATCACGCATAGATAAAATAAGCAATTACTTTACATTTATGGCACTTGGATAGAGCACCTGTTTCACTGATCCTTATTTAAGGATTTATTTTTAACTTGGAATGCCATGAAGACATTCTCGAATTCAGAAACACTTCAAATACAAGTTAAATAAGTTAGGATCCAATGCATAATCACTTTTTGTTAAGACACAAGAAATTCAGTAGCCTGCCTTCCTCACTTTACAGATGGGGGCTCTGAGGTCCAGAGTCAAAAGACTTGCCAGAGACACCTGATGGTCACCTAGAAGCCCAGGCTCTGAATGCTGTTTAATTCATTTCTCATCCTGAGCTTTAGTTCCTCTATCTGGAATGCCAACAAATGCCAAACACCCAGGGGCTGTTGATGTGAGGATTAGGTATAAGGGCTAAGGGCTGAGGTGGAGACGGTCCACCTTAAACTTTCTATCAGAAACCAGGACACATAAATATCCCTGCCTGGTAGCCAGAGCAACGAGGTTTTGCGTCTTTGTGGGAAACATGACGTCTATGCAAACCCATGGGGAGGCAGCATCTGAGTTGTTAATCTGAGCACATCGGTCTTGTGTCCACGTGAGATTTCCCACAAATATTATCTCAGCTGCGATATGTCTGATTTGAATATCAAGAGGCAGCAAGTCATATGAGAAATATGCCAAATAATGCTGACTTATGAAACGTGAGATAAAAAAATTAACTAGTAAAATCACTTTTTCACATTCAGATTTCCATTTCTAGAATGATCCAATTTGTCACTTTGTTTGCACACAGTGCCACCTACTGGCACAAGCTGTGCACATGCACAGATAGGAGAGTTGAAAAGTTGGCCATTGATAGAAATAACTGCTGGTTTTGCAAATGGGGAAGCAAAAAATCCCACTTCATTTCACTATTAGAATGCCCAGCAGTGAAATGTTGGATCACTGAGCTCCAAAGAATCAAGACTCAATGCATTATGACTTCCAGGTCTTAACTTATTATTATTAGCATTACCCTGAAACACTCAGCGTTTCAAATTTTATTTCCTGTCACTTGAACCATAGTGAAGAGCCGATATTATTTCATATCATATACTTCAAAATTCAAAGACAAACTGCCTTGATAAAATGATCAGTCTTACTATTTTTGGCAGGTGAAAATAAAGTCTGGCCATGGATTTAATGGCAACTCTCAATAAAAAAGGAATGCTTTGTTAAATGTCCTCAGGGATGACTGTACGAATCCTGCTTTTAGAAGGGCTGAGATAAGGGAGAAAATCCGACACAGCATAATGCTATTTTGCTCCCCTCTGCCTGGCGGTAGCATGGAAAAATTTCTGCTTTCCATCTTTCAGATCTGCCATGTTTCTCTACCACGAACACCTACTATTAATACTTTTAGAAGTAGGAAGAAGAAAATGAACTCTTGAGAACAGGTAGAAAACTTGAGGAGGTGTAAAATCTGTTTGAAATTGGGCATTATTTATGATGAATTGCAGCCACCGCCTTTGACTGAAGAATTCAGATGTCTTCAGCAAAAAAGAAACCGTAAGACCATCCTGTTTTGTCACAAGCCTCAAAGTGCCTAGAAATACCCTCGTTTCACACTTACTCAAAATGAGATGCTAGGACCGTCCTCACTGTCTGCCAATAGAGACCCCTTATTCACACTGGAGAAGTCACATCCACAAGTAAATGTGATAGCCTTTCCTGCACATCCATGTTGGACATGGAAGACCCTTCTCTGGGGCTCAGTCATGCAGAGGTAAATGACCCAAGGGAGTGGATTAGGGAGGCTGTATGATCCCTCCCCTCCATGTTAGTACTAGAAGACAGAGACGTGACTTGGCCTGTTCAAAGTAACAAAAGAAAGCATTGTATACCGCCTTAGTTCATGTATGTATCCTGGTAAAGCATCTTAATCAGACTTATTTTTAATTAATGAGCATTTCTTAGAAGTTTTGGGACAGACTTTATGTAATCTTTATTAATATGATTTCTGAAGAAAAGCAAATGCATTAGTATGTTTGCCTTAAACTTGTAGACTAAACCAATTATTGCAAAATAAACAGCGGTAACAATGAAAAAAAAAAGAAAGAAAGCAAACTCCCTCTGAACCTGGAGCTCTGGGCTTCCCCTTGGGCACACACTGGCCATGAACTAGTGTGATGGACCAGATCTAAAGGAGCTTCCTAACCTCCTACCTTGTGAATTCCTTCCGGATAGCTTGATTGAGAGACCACTCATCTTGGGAGACCCTCCCATGTATTATGCACAAAAGCAGAAGCAGCATGAGGATGCCCATGGAAATGTCTCTGAGGAAGAAGGAAGTGTCAAGTTAGCATCCTGACAGGATCCTTGTGTGTGTACCCAAGGAGTTTCACTCAGCAAAACATTTTCAATGGGACTGAGCTTTTTAATGCCCAAAGACATGATTGTATACGGTGTGAAGCTCGTTACTTTTTGCATATCAGCATCCAGCTTTCCCAGCACCACTTAAAAAAATTCTATCTCCATTAGATTGTCTTTGTGCCCTTGCCAAAAAATCGGTAGAGTCTATTTGTGTAGGTCTATTTCTGAGCTCTCTATTTCGTTCCATTGATCTATGTGTCTAGTGTCCCCAAACACCATGCTTCCTTGATTTCTGCAGTTTTATAGTATGTCTTGAGGTCGGGTAATATCTGTCCTCTGACTCTTGATTTTTTAAAAAAGAATTGTTTTTGCTCTTCTATTTCCTTTACTTTCCATGTACATTTTAGAATCAGTTTGTCAATATCTATTTTTTTAAAAAGTTTGTGGTAGTTTGGTTGAGATTGCATTGAATCTACAGATCAAATTGGAAGTAATTGACACCTTAACAATACTGAGTCCTTCAGTCAATGTGCACTGTTTTTCCACACCTTTAGATCTTCTTTGATGTCTTTCATCTGTGTTTTGTAGTTTTCAGCATGCAGATTCTGCACAGATTTTCTTAGGTTTATGTCTATGTACTTCGTTTTTTTGGTGCTCTTAAAAATTGTACTTCTTTTTAAAAACTTCAAATTTCAATCATTCGTTGCTGGTATGTGTATAGGAACGCAATTTACTTTTACATATTGACTTGTATCCCACAACTTTTCCAAATTTACTGATTAGTTCTAGGACCCTTTTTTAAAAATTATTTGGGATTCTCTGCATAGACTATTCATGTCATTACTAATAGATGGTTTTTTAATCCTTTCAAATTCATTTTTAAAAAACATTTATTTTTCTTGTCTCTTGCACTGGCTAGGGCTTCCAATATGATGATTAATAAGAGTGGTCAGAGGAGACAACCTTGCTCCTGTCCCCCAGGAAGACATGCAGGTCATGTCTAGTCTGTTTCCATTCAAAAGCTTTCTTGAGCCTGGGTCTTCTCATGTTTTTGACAATGTGTCTTTAAGGATGAGTCCAAGAAGTAGAGACACCAGATGAAAGGCAAACATCTGCAATTGTGTGGCAAACTCAGATTCTCCCTGTCAGGCAGTGCCCCTTTACAGTCACGTCAGCAGTGTACGAATGGAGCTATTTGTCATGGCTTCACCAACAGAGTAAGTGGTCAAATTTTTGGGTATTCACAGTTTTAATTTGCAGTTCTCCTACTGTAAGTGCAAATGCTACGTGCATTTGTTGTTTTTTTTTTGCCTGCTCACTTTCCCAGTCCATTTTTGGGTCTAAAGAGTTGTTGGTCTTCTTCATTTTTTGGAAAATCTTTATATATTAAGAGTATTAAAACTTTGTCTGTTACAACTGTGTTTTCCTAGTCTATCACTGTCTTTTTATTTTCCAAATGGTATCTTTCCCCACAGTGTTTTTTATTTCTCCTCAAGTTTTATGTAATCAAACTTATTTTTGTTTTCTCTTTGATTCTGTGCCATAGAGAATTTTTCCTCACTCAATTCTTAGGGGAACTTAACTCCCATTTTCTTCTAGAACTTGTGTTTTTTGTTTTTTACATTTAATCCTTTATCCATTTGGAATGTATTTGTGAATGGTATGACAAAAGCATGTAACAATTTTTTTCCCATATGGGTATTCAATTATTTTAAAGATTTGAGATAAGACCTTTATCATATACTGCATACTTGGGCATTTTTATTTGGGTTTTTCTCTGGATTTCCTATTCTGTTTCACAGGTCTCTCTGTTAATCAAGTGCCCAGACACTCACACTTTTAATAGAGGTTTTGCAGTTTATTTTGGTATTTATTAGAGCCAGCCCCACCTTTGTGCTCCATCTTTTCAGGGTTTTCCTGGCTGGCTATTCATGGTAGTTCATTCTTCCAAACTAACTTTATAATTGACCACAACCCAGTAAAAAAAAATTTGATGGCATTTTATTGAGATTGTATTAAATTTATAAACCAGTTTTAGAGAGAACTGTAGAAAAACATGTTGTGTCTTCTTAATCAAGAATATGGTATTTTTATTTGTTTAAGTCTACATGTGTGCTATTCAGGACTGTTTTAGTTTTACTACATAAGTTTTGTGCATTTCCAAGATTATCCTTTAATGTATTTTACTGTATTTATTATGTTTTATTATTTGCTGCTTTGAATAGAGTCATCTATTAAAATTTTCTATCACTTTTGCTTCTATGTAAAAGGCTACTTGTTATGTCCTTTAATTTTATAACCTAATACTTTACTATTCAATATTTTTATTGGCTATAATAGTTTTTTTCTTTCCATTTTCGTGGGTTCTTCCAGACTTTTAGTCATATAATTGCAAAAAACCATGAGTTTTGTCTCTTTCCTTATTGCTTTTTCTGGGCCCATTCTGGGGCATTGCCCATATTGGTACCCCCCCTCCCCAGGTCGTGTCCTGGCAGAGCTGGAGCTTGGGTTTTAGTGCTTAGGGCTCAGCTGGCCAGGTGGGTCTAGGCCTCCAGACTCGAGCTCACCTGTGAACCAATATGCATACCCCTCCTGCATGCACCCACCGCAGTCTCCAGTGGATCATGCCTGTGGGAGCCTCGGGTTCTCCTGTCGCGGGTCCCTCAGGTGTCCCACGTTTCCCTCCACCGTTCTCTGCTGGGATGCCAAGCTACAGGGCTCAGGGCACTGGGGGGTGGTCCCCAACTGTGTGCCTTTGGGGTTGTGCAGGGGCAACTTATCATCTAGTTTTGTTGTTTTTGTGTTCTGTGGGTTGTGCTTTTGCTATCTTAATTGCTCTGTATTTATGGGGAGATTTGACAAGATTAACAAACTTTGTTGCTGCTCCATCTTCCTGGAATCCTTCTCCCAGTCTCCTTTAAATGTGATATCCTAGGACAACCATAGCTCTTCCCTTTGGAAAAGGATGTGGAAAATATTTAGCAGGAGCTAACGTGCTCCACACTGTAATGAAGGGATCTTTTAAGGAAGGTGGTTGGAGGTGTTTCCATGACACACTTTAGCAACCTTAATTTGGAAAAAATATCAGAAATTCCTAAATCCTTGGCCAACCACATCAGAAATACTTGAAAGAGACCAAATTCATGTTCAAATTTTGGAGCACCATTTCTGCTTGTATTCATAGGAGTTTCTTACGGTGACTGCAATCCAGCACCACCATAGAGAAAATGATGCCCTGTAAGAAACGTGTCTGAGGTCGAAGTTTGTACAGGTTTGTCACAGCATGATATTTGTAAGGTTTGTGTTTTATCTAAAAAAAAAAAAAATCAAGACATATATGAGCACCGTAACATAGCTGTGCATACTTAGATATCAAACTACTGTTAAATATTTGTCATTGGGTAAAATTGAAGCCCCAGGTAGAGGTGTTGTGTGTATTTTATGATTTTCCACCCCTGTGTGCCCCAACTGAAGAGGTACAAGTCCCAGGCCACGTGCTGAGTGCAGGTGTGGGTGGATTCAATCCGATCACGTATGTGAATCTCTGCATGGATGGAGGAGGCTGAGACCCAGAGGAGTAAGCATTCTTTTTTTTTTGAGTTGGAATCTCACTCTGTTGCCCAGACTGGAGTGCAGTGGCCACTCCCGGCCACTGCAGCCTTGCCTGCTAGGCTCCGGCGATCCTTCTGCCTCAGCCTTCCAAGTAGCTGGAATTACAGGCGCGTGCTACCACGCCCGGCTACTTTCTTGATTTAGTGTAGAGATGAGGTCTCACCAAATTGCCCTGGCGGGTCTCGAACCCACTGGCTCAGGCAA
Source organism: Carlito syrichta (assembly GCF_000164805.1). Lineage (NCBI taxonomy): Eukaryota > Metazoa > Chordata > Mammalia > Primates > Tarsiidae > Carlito > Carlito syrichta. Next base: position 538,692 of record NW_007250687.1, read on the forward strand.
TCCACTCACCTCAGCCTCCCAAAGTGCGGGATTACAGGCTGGAGTAAGCGTTCTTAACCAGTTTCTCATCACAAGCAAATTGCAGAACTGAATTTCCTGCCTCAAGTTCTGTTTCTCTGCATCCCATATGCTTGGAAGCACAGGCAGTTACATGGATGAGGACGGCTTTGGGGCCAGCGAGGGTTCCCCACCTTGCTCCCCATTCCCCGATGAGAACAGTCTCCAGGAACCATCAGCAGCAGGGGGATACTTCCTTGGAAAAGGAGCACTCCCCTCCCCAGGCGGCCTCTACCCGCCTCAGGGATGCATGTGTGCCATGCGACTCTCTGTCCTCATTCTCTCTCCAGTGACCTTGAACTGGGCCTTGGATGGTGGCCGTGCCCAGCATAGGTGGTGAGCTTGCTGTCAGGCAGCCAAGACCTGTCAGGGACAAAAGCACTGTGAGCCCCTGCAAAGCGGGTGGAAAGGGAAAGGCCCCCGGTGTTCTTGCCAAGCCGAGGAATGCGCCATCACTGTACTTTGCGTGCCGCCTGGTATTTGGGGACAAAGAGGTCCTCTGTGCAGATAACATACACTGAGTTGCTGGGAAGAGAATCAGGGAGGGGGGAAGACTGATTTAAAAGTATGCTCATGTCCCAGGCAAGCTTTTTTGGCAGGGATGGCAGCTGGGCCATTATATAGAACCACTTTACATGTTAGAGGCAGATCTACTCCTGTCAAATGATGGGAGCAATCATCTTTGGCATTTGCATGGTATTTTCTCTTACAGACCTTCAGAGTGTGAAAAGCTGGTTTAAAGTACAGTGTTAGCAAGAAATAGCCTTTGTTTTCCTTTTTTAGAAAGCATTTTTACTTTCATGTTCTGTTCACAATCAGGGTGTAACAGTAGCCAGATAAAGGAGTCCATTGATGGTTCCCATTCATTCATTCATTTCCCATTCGCTTGTTCGTTTATTTGACACACATTCACTCAGCAGGCACTGGGTCAGGCCCTGCAGACATCTGAGATGTTAGAGACAGTCCTTCCTCTCAGAGACGCTAGACTTCTGGGAAACACACGGCAAGAACACTAACAATATAAATCGAGAAGCTACAGATGGACAATTCCTCCAGCTGCCAGACCATCCTGAAAAGGGAGGATGCCCTGTGGCTAGATACATGAGGAAGCTTGTGTGTGGGGGCATTGAGACTTTAAGGTCCTAATGAGACATGCCGAGGGTTGGAGGTGCCGGTCTGGCCCTCGGGATCACTCCGAATTCGTTGGAAGGAACCTCACCCCGGGGTTGGACTGGGACTACAGAAATAAAAAGGACAGACCAGCATCCCAGTGAGCCATATAGCTATGGCAGAAAAGGGAGCAGAAAAGGCAGGAAAACATTTGAATCAAAAAGGAAAGTTGAGTTCTAAAAGATGTGAAGGAACCAGAGCACTCGGATGTGAGTCCCAGACACTTGCTCACTGTGATATAACCTTGGTCTAATTGTTTCACCTCTCAGAGTTTCTATTTCCTCATCTCTAAAATGGGGGACAGTAATGTGGCCTGCTCGCAGGTGAAAATGAGAAGCAAATGGTATGACAATTGTACATGAGTGCAGATATAAAATATCACCGTGACTAGCACATGGTTTACGGTCCCCACATAATCTTCAACATCAGAAGTCCTGGGGGGGCTGAGAGGTTGTGGGGAAAAAGGTTTTGAACAGGTCTTCAAGAGGGGACTCACTAGTCTCCTTTGAGAGGAGCAGAGATTAGGAAAGGAGAGGCAGAGTCAGTGTCTGACTGCAAATAACCTGGGGCTGTGTCCTTGGTCGTAACTGACTTGTAGTTGTTTCGTGGGAGTTATTTCAAGGAAACGCCTGTGTGATCTTCATGTCAACCAGCAGCCCTTTCCTCTCCTTCATATTCATGCTGCCCAAGAGAATGATGTATGTGCAGTAGGAAAAACAGTATTGGGAAGAAGGGAAGGATGGAGGAGGGAAGGAGTACATTTTCTGTGGGTCTGTTGAAATGCAAGTGGCCTAAAAGTTCTCCAAAATCATGGCCAAGAATTTGATTTCTCATTCCCTTCAATATTTTGAAATATGCTCATTTTCTTGATGCTTTGACTTCTTTGGGATTGGGCTTAAGGGAAGGAAATACGTCCTCTGTGTTCGTCACTAGGTGTCTACAAAGAAGCATAAGAAATTCAGATACATCCCACGGGTCTCCAAACAGGCAACCCAAGTAGAATTCAAAGCCTAAGCTCCGATATGTGTGATGAGATTATAAAGCAATTCTTTTTTAAAAAAAAAATTATTATAAAGATGTGGGGTACATTTCAGGGTTAGGTATTTATACATTGATCATGCGGGTACCCTTGCTGATGAGGTATGCCCCTCCCTCCCCTAGCAGTTTCCCTCAACTGCCAGTCCCACCCCCGCTCCCCTGACAGGCTCCCCTGACAGTTTCCCACTACTGCCAATCGCTTTCTTATAGCATTACAATTGTTCAATTCTTGAAGGCTCAATTCGCAGGCACAGGTCGCCTCCTCATTTTTTCAACCTCGCCTGCATAGTCGGGAATGCTGTGGCTTGAAGAGAGGCGGGTCCTGGAACATGCTTCCATTGCAGAATCTACATTCTTGTTTGCCTCACATAAAGACTCTGTAAAAAAGCGGTAGTCGTCTCTTCTTTTCCAAGCAAAACTCAATGCCATGAGGCATATCTGGAAGAAAACACGTGACGGGGAAGAGAGTTAGCTGCACCGAGTGTGTGCTCATCTTGCACAGGCCTGTCCTCTCTCCAGTTTCAAGCAGACACCAGCATCCCTGTCTTGGATTCCTGGTCCATCCACCACCAGGCTTGGTGGACCTATGCTTGTGAAGTCTCAGTTTCCTCAAGCAAAACATGGGAGTTTAAGCAGTTCATTCCCTGTGGAATTTTTCTGAGTATTAAAGAACAGGCCCAGGGTGAACACAGGGCCTGACTCCTAGCTCTTTTTCACCACACAATACAGTAAACTCCCTATGTGCGAATGGGTTTTGTTCTGAGAGCAGATTTGTAAGTCCAATTTGTTCGTAAATGCAACAAGATTAGCCTTGGAACCCAACTAACACAACTGGCTATACAGTACTGTACTCTAAAAGGTTTATAATACTTTTCACACAAATAATACATTTTAAAAACACACAAAATAAAACATGTAAAATCTTACTGTACAGCACATGACAATGTATGCCAGACACATGGACTAACTTATGGATTGGACATGCAAACGTACATTTGCTTCTTTGACAGTTTGCAACTTGAAGGTTCATATGTAGGGGATTTACTGTAATGACATCTGGAGGCTGCATTTGACGAGTTCCCAGAAATGCAGGGATTTCCTCACAAATGCTGGACTTTCTGTCCAAAGGCCTGAGGATGTTTGAAAACCCCTACTGCTTACCTGTAGCCTACAAACCCTGTCTCTAAATCACAGGCCAGGGAAGCCATTCCACAAATGGCTCACACTGCAGAGCCTGGCCAAAGCAGATAGGCTCTTGATGTCTGGGGCACAAGTCCCTCCAGATCACTGCCAGGGGCTGAGAAAGAACAGACAGAGACAAGGAGGGTTAACAGGACCTTGACATCTCCATCCATAGAGAGTGTGTTGGTGAGTTTTATGAGTCAATGTGACTAGGCTGCAGGGTGCCTAGATATTTGGTCATACTTCATTGTGGGGGCCTGGGAGGTTGTTTCCAGAGGACATTAACATCTGAATCAGCAGACTGAATAGAGCAGATTGCCCTTCCTGATGTGAGTGGGTCTCATCTGATCCACAGAGCACCTGAGTAGATAAGACAGGCTGAGTAAGAGGGAACTTCTCTCGCTTGATGCTGAGCTGGGACTTCAGTGCTCACTTGAGGGACTGTGGTGGGAGTGGGTGAGCAGCAACTCCTGCCTGCCCTGAAGTTCCTTCAGTGGGTCCCTGGGGACTTTTCTTCCTAAAGCCACAGGAAGACCCCCACAGCAGAGGTGGAGGGACTAGTTTCCATTTCAGATCCCAAATGATTATCAGGCTGACCTGGATCTGCCCTGATTTGGATCAAGTCTCTACAGACCATTAGAGACAGGGGTTGCAACTCACCCCCTGCAGTCCTCACCCTTCCCTCTCTGCTGTGTAATTTCCCCAGGGCTACACACAGGACCACAGGGCCACCCCATACCCCTTTATGCCTCTGTCTACAGCTTCCTAGAGCCCCATTGCTCGTGATAGCTCTTGGAGCTAACTCCCCAGTGAGGGCGCATAGGAGGCAGAATGACATGTTAACCTAGGGCAGCACAACACATTTCAAAAGGTTAGAGAGCTCTCACAGTGCCTCTCCCATGACCCTGGTGGTACTACACTCACTATACACATGAGCTTTTTTCTAATTCTGCTGCATTGCACCCCCTGCCCCCTTACTGTTTCTGGCCTTTGCTGAGACTGCTCCCTGAACCCTCCCTGGACAGCCAGCCTGTTATGTCCTGCATCCTGGGAAATGGCCATCCCTCTACAGAAGACGGATCCCAGGCAGTATGGCAGGTCTTGCATGGGTCTTCTTCTGTCTCTATCCCACCTTGGGACTGACACATCCATAGCCAGACCACAGCCAAGGGAGGATAGGATCATGGAGCTGTGGCTGGGACACTGGTCATCCTGAGCTACGCTTTTTTTTCTCCACAGCTTTATTTGTGTCTGGTCTGTTAGCATGAATCTTGCGCTCCTGAACATTCTTTTCAAGCCCAGGCCACGTGTCCAGCTTGTCATGGAGGATGGTCAGTCTTTGGGACAAGTTTGCAGCTGATACCTGGTGCTGGCACTGAGGGCTTACCTGCCTGAGGCCTCATGCACTCAGAAAGGATCCTTTTTGTGCCCCACTGTGTGTCAGGTGCAACACGGCATGGGCCCAACCAGACATGGCTGCAAGTACAGACCTTGCCAGTCACTGTCCTACAGGGCAGAGTTCACTCTGGTGCCCAAATCCAGCCCTCCAGGACCTGGAGAGTCAAGAAAATCATCTGCAAATGCATCACAGGGTCCCAGAACTCTACAGCCTCAAACCTACCTCCCTCAGCCAGGCCCAGCACAGTCCCCTCTGGGCCATGACTGACACAGGCTGGGTCACCCTCCTGGGACTCATCTGCAGCAGCGTCCATCCTCCCTGAGCACAGCTTGTTTATTCCTGGGTAATTCCCTGCCTCTACCAGTTCACTGTTGAGCTTTCAGCATAACTGGATTCTGGGGCTGTTATCCACTCGAATTAGCATCCCAAAATGCAAAGCTTCAAACTCCAGAATGCTTAAAGACAAGTTAAGAGTCTATTACTGACTTTTAAAAAGATCTAACCAAACCTATGTTAAGTACATACCAGAAACCACCAAGATTTTGGAAGCAAGCTGGATGTCTGGGTTTTAGAGACTAGTGTTTAGTGACATTTGGCCCAAATGTAGCTTAGCCCACCCTGCCTCTCCTGATGACTACAAGCTGATGCTGAACTGGCAAGAAGAGAGCTGCACATTGCAAGCAACACGACTGATGCTACCTTGTGAATGGAGAAGACAGCAGTGGTTCTTCCCGCTCAGAGCAGTCCTGCCATGGACAACCCCGTGGGCCTCCAGCTCAGGGGGTGAATAGGCTGCACCATTGCTGCTTGCCGCCTTCCTTGGGGACCTGGCACTCCCAGAGAGAATGACTGAGGCAGGACACTAGAATAACAAGGTCAGGCCAAGGTCAATGTCTTCATGGACAGGGCTCAACAGTGGTGCTGTCTGCTGCCTTCTCAGATGAGAGATATGCACAGTTGGGATGTTGAGCTCTGGCCTCTGGTGAGTTCAGAGGTTGGAGGCACAGGCAGTCCCAGAAGCCAGCTCTTTCATATCCTGCAAAGGTCAGTGGGCATCCTGGGGCAATGCTCATAGCCTAATGGCAGTGCAACATAGGCAGGGTGATTGCACTCTACTCTCTGAGATGCACAAACTTCCAGAGGATCCCTCAGCCAAGAGCAACAGGTGGAGCAAAAACTCCAAGGTGCAGAGTTCCAGCAAGGTGTTTGGGGTTGGGGGATGCATGGTGCTCTGAGCAGGGGACTGCGAACACCATGCTCAGTAACAGGAATGGCAGAGCTGTCGAGCAGAGAGATAATGACCGGAAAACACAGCAAATCTTGTGTGTCCTCACATTCCCCACAAAGAAGAATCCCACCTAAGTGGAGGGTACAATCTAAGTGAAGGGTACAATCACACAAGTCTTAAGTGAAGGGTACAGTCACACAAGTCCAAAATGTAAAGTACCATGTGATGCTGCAGTTGCACCACTAGAAACTGCCCCTCAACTGCCCGCATCATAGGCCTTTGAGACCTGAATGCAGCTCCCCTCACTTGGGCAGCTGCAAATGCCCCTCCTCATGATGGGAGAGGGAGCTGGCCCAGCAAACACCCTTGCCTTGCTGCTTCCCAGTGCCTCTCCCACAGCCCTGCCAGTATTGCACTGACTATACACATGGGCTCTCCCAGCCTCTGCTGAGATTTATTCTTCCTGACCCTCTCTGGACAGCCAGACTGCCATGGCCTTCATCCTGGGAAATGGATATCCCTCTACAGAGGATGGTTGCTAGCCAGTGTGGCAGGTCTTGCATAAATCTTTTCCTGTCTGCATCCCACAACCCAAGGCAGGTCCACAGCCAAGAGAGGGCGTCAGAGAAATCTAATTGTGAACATTTTATGTTAGAGAATTAGCTATGGCATGTAAGTATTGATTTAAATTGGATGGTTCCTGTGCATCTGGTATCCTTCTACAGGAATTAGGCCCTGATTGAAAAAAAAAATCAAAAGTATGCTGCTAAACCAGAGTATGTTTAAGGTTTACCAGGGATACTCTTTCTTCCAAACTTTGCCAGAACAAGCCTTTCTGAGAAACAGGACAAGGCTAGAATGAGGCCTTGTTGGCTGCTGTCCTGCTGTGGGCTTGGACAACCGCTCACACTCACCCCAGGGAAACACAGGAGTTGGAGAAAAATATTTAATTAAAAAAGTAAAAGGAGCCTGAAGAGAAAATATTGACAAATGTGACTATAAAAAATCGTTAAAAGTAATAAACTCTAACTGCAATAGCAACCAGAAAAAGTGTTCACCACCCACCTGACAAAGGCTTAGTTTACTTAAAGGGTGAAAAATACTTAGAAATTGCTCAGGAAAAAAGGGGATTTTATGAGGTTAACATAAATTTGGGCAAACGAAATAGATCACAGATAATACAATGTCTTTGAATCCATGAAGTGATTCTCAACTTTACTTGTAATAAACAGTGCAAACTGAAAATAGGAAATACAGTTTCTGCCCAGTAGACTGGCCCCAAAGGATCAGCCACAATGGGCGAGCTTCCAAGTTGTTAAAAAATGCCCACTCACCCCGAGTGTCCTCCATCTGTGCTCCTCCTCCCAGGGGGCGGCATGGCTCAGGCAGGGAAGGCCTTGGGGCTTCCTGCAGTGGGAGAGAGGTGGCTCAGAGAGCATTCCTCGGCAAGAAGGGGTGATGAGGATTCACGACCCAAGAGGGCAGGGCCAGGAGACAAGCCACGGGCCTGAAGAGAAGGGACAAGAGTTGGACCCCCACAGAAGCCAGCAGAGTGCACAGGACGCCCGCCCCGAAGGATCTGAGGGTGACATCGGTGGGGCTGACATCCAACGGGAGCTGCAACAATCCAAAAGCAGCCATGACATCAACCCGATGGATCCAACTTAAAATGCCCGGTCGTTTGTAGTTACAAATCTTTTAATGGTGAATATAAACATTAAATTTAATCAAATGCTCTGTTCATGAATCTTTGCTCTTCTATCCAAAGAGTAAAATAAAAACATAAAAAACACAATACATCGCTTATCTTTCCTCCTATACAAATCCTTCTGGATTGAACAAATGATTGCTGAATACCCACTTTATTCCAGGTATGTGCTCCTGATTCAACCCTTGCCACAATCTGACAAGGTATCAATATCTCCAAGGTACTGATGAGCAGAGGGAAGTGGTCAGACAACTTGACCTCAAAGGACAGGCCTTGCTCAGGTATCCTAGCTGCAGACCCCGACCTTTTCCCAGGTGGACCGAGCTGTTTCATGCTACTTGATGCAATTTCTTTGCCATCTTTTTGCAAACTCCACACACATGCTATTCTTTCTGAAAAAAAAATCACCAATCTATAACTGTTATCAGACCTCTCTGACACCTGGTGCTGTTTTATATATATATAATACCTGATCTGCAAAAGCTAATTTGCATACAGAAGAAATGAATGTACCCTGTATTCGTGACCATTGGCTGCAGAAGGCAGTTCCATTCTCCTTAAACAAATGACTCAGGATCCTAGTGATCATGGCAACATTCCTGATTTCCTGTAACTCCTCATCACCTGGAGGGTAGATTGGTGCTTTGGGCTGGAATTCCTGTTCCTGATTTCCCTGTAACTCACTATTACCTGGAAGGTAGACTGGTGCTTCAGGCTGGAATGATAGCTGAAGGAAACACCAAGAGTTATCATAATCATTCCAACATGTTGCAAAACCATTCACCCTGCCCACCAAGAATGAAATGGGGTTTGTTACAAAAACACGTGTTGGGTGGGTCAGAACAGAAAGAGAAGGATGCAAAGGAGAGTTGGTCTGGGCACAGGAAACTAAAAAGGCACTGTAAGGCATAACACTGCAATTCTAAAAAAACTCCTTTTATCAGAACTAAAAAAGCACAAGAAACTGAACAGATGCTGATTGAGAAGCACCATGGCAAATAAAGATGTCATTCAGAGCCAGTGAGACATACCACCTTGCTACAGCAGGCCAAAGTCTCCTAAAGCAATAACTAGAATGGGTAGTCAGTGCCCAAGCCTATGATGGAGGGGACATCAGCCCTGTTCTTGTGGTTTGTGTAAACTCACAAGTTGATGACTTCAGATTTCAATCATGGGCATTTACTTATTGACAAACTCCATAGTTCACGTAGTTGCACTTGGAAAAACAACATGATATCATGGAAAGAGCCTTATGCATGTGGTCTGAGGCCAATTCCAGCCCTTGCTCTGCAATTGCTGTGCTGTATGACCTAAAGGACATCATTTAATATAGTAACTGAGTGCCAGTTTCCAAATGTGTAAAGCAAAAATATTCATCTAAACACACCACAGAAAGTCATTGCAAGAAGCAAGTAAAGCAATTTGAAATTCATTTCTATTTCATTAGAAAATGTTCAGCCAGGCTTGGTGGCTCAGCCTGTAATCCTGCGCCTTTGGGAGGCTGAGGTGAGTGGATTGCCTGAGCCCGCGGGTTCGAGACCCGCCTGGGCAGTGAGACCTCATCTCTACAATAAATCAAAAATTAGCCGGGTGTGGTAGTGCGCGCCTGTAGTTCCAGTTACTTGGAAGGCTGAGGTGGAAGGATCACCGGAGCCCAGCAGGTCGAGACCGTGGTGGCCGGGAGCGACAAAGTGAGACTCCAACTCAAAAAGAAAGAAAGAAAGAAAGAAAATGTTCTATGGACTCTGAATATATATGCTTAAGCACACTCTTGACCAATAAGTGATATATGCAGACTAATACCCTAAGAAGCCAGGCTAAAGACAAAAACAAACAAATCAGAGCAGAAATATCACAGCCTGCAAAATGAGCGGAAATATACTTTACAGAATTAGTCATTCCCAGTTAATAAACATAAGCAGATGACCACACAAACAAAAACAATGACAACAAGCCCAGGAAAAGGAATAGGCCAGTATCCAGGGTGGCCACAATAAATTATCTAAATTGTCCAGTTTTCAAGTAAAAATTATGAGATAGCAAAAGAAACATAAAGTCTGATCCAAACACAGGCAATAGAAATTGCCTATGAGTGGACCCAAATGTTGGATTTAGCAAAGATTTCAAAGCAGCTATTACAAATATGTGCAAAGGAAATAATATTTTTAAAAAATTAAAGGAAGGGAGAGAAGATTAAGATGGCCAATGTGAGGCAGCTAGAGTGTGTTTCTCCTACAGAATAAACCAAGATTGAGAGAACTTTCTCAGCACTCCAAGAGGAACAAGACCAGCAACACACTCTATGACTCATCAAAAAAGTGATAATAATGAAATAGTACCGAGAAGAAAAAATCCATCTACCTGGCCTGGAATTAGCTGGACTCACCTGGATCACAGACCACTGACAGTCTCCAGATGGAGTGGAGAAGGTGAGTGAGGGGAATTCAGGAATTCTGTGCTTCTGCCACAGACTGGGGGTGCCCTCTGTGCCTTGGTAAGGAAACTGCCTTATCCACGTGGAGCCGTGCTCTGCTAAAACCCACATGGAGTGATGCGGTACCAGTCGCCATCTCTCAAGAACTCAGCCCTTGAGCAATTGCTTTCTAGTCAGGCTGCAAGGGGATGGGCCCCAAGGACAAACTCCACAGCAGGCAGCAGAAAGCTCATGGCTGGAGCAGGCTGCCTTGCAAATACTTGAGGTCCTGAGGCTGTCTACACTTTGACATTCAAAAGTCAAACTTCCTGAGGCTAAGGAGGTTGCTGGATGGGACTTGTTGCCATAAAAGTCTTCCAATCCTCATGTAAACTCTTTGTGTCTGCCCAGTACAACAGCATTACTCCAATGGCCTGGGACTCCTTCCTAATCCCCACTGGCATAGCCAAGAATGCCCTCCTGTGGGGTGCTTGAGCTTCTTTCCCCTGCACTCTCCCGAAAGGCTCAAAACAGACAGAGTCCTTGGGTAATCCCCAGAGCCTCACTTTCCACCTAGGTTGGCTGGGTACTTCCTTGAAATAACACATGCTGTGGAGAAAGCCACCATTGCAACTGACTTTCTCCCACAAGCACCACCTCTTGGTTGGAGGTCAACAGCACAGTCTACCACATTTGATATAATACCAATTTGAGGAAGGCCTGATCCCAGGCCCCAGCTAACAACACTTTCCAAGCCACTCCAGCAACTCAAGATGCCATGAGCCAGTGCAATACCTAGCATAGGACGGCTACAGTTGGTAATTGAGAAATTTATCATACCAAGGCTATCTATAATCAAGCAAACCCTATAGTGCCTACATCAGCCCCCTGCCAACCTCAAATAAGAAGAAAAAGTTTTTAATCTGTAAGTTTTGAGAAAGTCGTATCATGACTTGCACAAGAAACGTCCTGAGTTATGACAAACAGGTGACTGTTTCTTCCACCATGACAATGTACCCATCCACAATGCTGAGTGTTAGCAGTTTGACCAAAAACATCATGACCCCCAATATTCCACCCTGTCTACTCACCTGATCTTGCCCTGAGTGTCATTTTTTTGTTTTCCTGGATGAAAAAAGTTCTCAAAGGGAAACATTTTTCCTATGTGGAAGAGGTGAAACAAAAAACGGCAGAAACACTAAAAGGCGTAAAAACTGATGAATTCAAAAACTGTTTTGAGCACAGAAAAAAGTATCTTGATAAGTGTATTGCATCAAACTTAGAGTACTTTGAAGGAGACTGAAGTTTAAACATGTAAAAATAAATAAATAAATTCTAATAAATATATTCTATTTTTTTTTTGTTCTTCCCTTGTAATGTCTTTTGCAGAAACTTGGATGGAATTGGAGACTATCATCCTAAGTGAACTAACTCAAGAATAGAAAATCAAACACTGCATGTTCTCACTTATAAGTGGGAGCTAAACTGAGGATCTGCAAAGACATAGAGAATGGTGCAATGGATACTGGAGACTCAGAAGTGGAAGGTGTAGAAGAGGTACAGAGACAGAAAATCACCTATTGGAAGTGCATGGAGGGAGTACACTTAAAGCCCAGACCAAAAACCATTTGCATCCCTAAATTAAAGAAAGGTATAACAATGAATAATCAACTAGGACTCATAATTATGAGACAGAAGCTAAAAATTTATAAGTTATAGAAATAACCAAATGGAAATTCTAGTTACATGTACAGTAATTCCAATAAAAAATGAGGATCAAAAGAATATCTGAAACCCAGAAGAGTAAGACAGGAGCCTTCCTTGAAGCCAAGAGTTTGAGATCAGTCTGGGCAACATACCAAGACCCTGTCTCTACAAAAAAATTAACCAGCATGGTGGCATGTGCCTGCAGTCTCAGCTACTCAGGAGGCTAAGGTGAGAGATCTCTTAAACTCAGGAATCTGGGGCTGTAGTGAGATATGATTGTGCTTCTGCACTCTAGCATGAGTGATAGAACAAAACCTTATCTCAAAAAAAAAAAAAAAAGACAGAAAAAAGAAGAAGAAGAAGAAGAAAGTAAACAAAGAGTAAATTTGAGAAAATGATTTGTGAACTTGAAGACAGAGCAATAGACATTATAAACAACAGAAAGAACAATGTAGGAAGGAAAGTAATAGCAAGTCAGAGAAATGCTGACCATCATAACTTAGTTCATAAATTACATCTTTCTATTTCTTTCTTTAAAAAAAAAACTTATTTAAAAAGGCCATGGCATAAAGTAATATCTATAAACTTGTGTTGTTGGGCTTATAAAACACAGAAATGTAATATAACAATAACACAAAGAAGGGAGGTAGAAATAAGTAGGGATAAAGAAATGACACTAGGTGGTAGCTTTAACACACAGGAAGATATGAAGACAAAATATGAAATAAGATGAATATATCTGTGCTCTTTTTTCTTCTCTAGTTTCTGTAAGAGACAGAAGATTATATAAAACAGTAATTATAACATTGTGTTGTTGGACCTGTAACATATACAGATTTAATAAGCATAATAAACACACAAAAAGGGAAGAGGACATGAATCCAAACAGAGCTAAAGTTTCTACATCTTGCTGAAATTAAGATAGTATATATTTGAAGTGGTTTCTAGTAAGTTAAGATGTATATTATAAGCCAAAGAGCAATAACTAAGAAAAAACATTTTTAAAAAGCCCTTAAAAATCATTAAAGGAATCAGAATGGCACACTAGAAAATATTCAGTTAACGTAAAAGGAAGAGTAAAGGAGGAACAGAGGAACAAAGTGATCATGAGACATACAGAAAACAGAAGCAAATTGGCATACATAAATCCAATGCGGTCAATAACAACATTAAATATGAATAGATTATATAAGCCAGTCAAAAGGCAGAGATTGTAAGACTGAATACAAAAACATGATCCAGCTGTATGCCGTCTACTGGAAACATACTTTAGTTTCAAGGAGAAAAGTTGGTTGCAAGAAAGAGGATAGAAACACATAGAAGTACAAACAGTAACCTTAAAGCATCCAGAGTGGTTATATTCATATCAGACAAAAGTGAAATTAGACAAAAACAGGCAAAGCAATAAAGAGGAACATCTTCTAACATTAAAGTAGGCCAGTTTGTCAGCAAATTAAAAAGTTTAAATATATAGGGACTAAAAAGAGGCCCCCATATGTATGAAGCAAACACTGACAGAATTGAAAGGACAGGGAGAAAATTTAAAAACAATAATACTGTCAACAATAGATAGAACTAGGCAGAAAATCAGCCAGGATGTATAAGACTTGAACAACAATATAAATCAACTGGATCCAACTGACGTCTATAGTATATTTTACTCAACAAAATCAGAATACACATTTTTCTCAAATGCGTACAGAAAATTTTCTAGATTACACTGTATAGTAGGTTATAAAAAACTCAATAAATTTTAAATTATTGCAGTCATACAAAGTATATCCCCTGGACATGATAGAATTAAATTAGAAATCAATGACAGAAATAAATCTGACAAATACACAAACATGTAAAAATTATACAACACACTCCAAAGTAATCAATCATTCAAAGAAGAAATTACAACAAAAATTCCAAAATACTTTGAGATTAATGAATGAAGTCACCAACATTCCTAAACACATGGAATGCAGGCAAAGGAGTGTTTAAGGGAAATTTATGACTATAAATGCTTACAAAAAAGAAGAAACCAAGACCAAGCATGGTGGCTCATGTTTGTAATCTCAGAACTTTGGGAGGTCAAGGCAGGAGGATGGCTTGAGTCCAGGAGTTTGAGACTGTAGTAAAACTATGATCATGCCCCTGCACTGTAGCCTGGGTGATACAGAGAGATACTGGCTCATACAAACAAACAAATAATAAACCAAAAAAGAAACAAAAACAAAAAAGAGAAAGAGAAGAAGAAGATACCAGATCAATAATAGCAAACTAAATTCAGAACAAGCAGAAGAAAAGAAAGAAAAAATTAGTGCACAAATGAATAAAAATTAATATGAAAAAATCCATTAAAAAGGCTGACTCTTTTCAAAGATCAAAAAACCTGACAAATCTTTAGCTAGACTGAGGGGAGGGGTAGAGAGAGAATGAGAGAGAGAGAGAGAGAGAGAGAGAGAGAGAGAAAGAGAAGACTTAAATCATGAAAATCAGGAATAAAATGGATATCACTATTGACCATATTGAAAGAAAAAGTATTATAAGGTAACAATATAAAAAATCATATGTCAAAAAATTAGAGAATACTGATGAAATGGAAAAATTCCTAAAAAAGAAACAAACTATTAAAACTGACTCAAAAAGAAATAGAAATTCTGAATGGTAAATGAAGTGAATTAGTCGATTAAAAATTTTCACAAATATAAATCTCAAGCCCAGATAACTTCATTGGTAATTTCTACCAAATGCTTATAGAAAAATACATACCTATTCTCCACAAAATTTTCTATATATTAGAATACAAAGAAATACTTTCAAATTGATCGAGGTCAGTATTACTCTGGCACAAAAGCCAGACCAAAATAACATAGAAAAAGAAAACTACAGGCAAATACCTCTTATGAACATAGACATAAAAATATTAAATAAAGTACTAAAAACTAAATCCCACAACACTGAAAAAAGATCATGCACCCTGACCCAAATGAATGTATTCCCAGAATGCAAGGGTGATTCAACATATGAAAAATCAATCAATTTAATATAACCTGTGTCTTAGTCCATTCATGCTGCTATAACAAAATACCACTGATTGGGTAATTAATAAAGAATAGAAATTTATTTCTCACAGTTCTGGAGGCTGGGAAATCCAAAATCAGGCACTGGCAGTTTTGGTGTCTGATGAGGGCTGCCCTTGGCTTCCAAGATGGCAGAGATTTATCACTGGAGGGGACGAATACTGTGTCCTCACATGGTGGAAGGGATGAAAGGGCAAAGAGGCACCCTTTTACAAGGTTACTGATCCCCTTTATGAAAGTGGAACCCACCTGGCCTAATCACCTCCTATAGGCCCTACCTCTTAATATTGTTATGCTGGGGTTAAAGTTTCAACCTGAATCTTGGAGAGGAAATAAACATTCAAACCATAGGAACTCATTAAGAGAATGAGGGACAAAAATCAAATAATCATCTCAATAGATCTAGGAAAAGTATTTGACAAAATCCAATACCCTCTTATAATTAAAAAAAGAACTTAGCAAACCAGAAATAGAAGGGAGCATCTTCAACCTGATAATGGTTATCTGTAACAAACTGTAGTTAACATTTATACTGAGTGGTGAAAGACTGAATGCTTCCACTTGAACACTGGGAATAAGACCAGGATTTCTACTCTTGCCACTTTTGTTCACTGTTGAACTGGAGGCTCTAGTCAGGATTATCAGGCAAGAAAAAGAAATAGAAGGTATCCAGACTGGAAAGAAAGAAGTAACAATATCGCTAGTCACAGATGACATGATCTTACGTATAAGAAATCTTGAAGAATGTGCTAAAAAAGTAAGAACACTGATAAATGCATTCTACAAGGTTATAGGATACAAGATCAATATACAAAATCAATTATATATCTATGCATTAGCAATACAAAATCCAAAAATAAAATTAAGAAAGCAAATTTACAATGACATCAGAAAAAATGAAATTCTCACAAATAAAGTTAACAGAAGAAGTACAGGATGTACCCACTGAAAACTGCAAAACACTGTTGAAAATAATTAAAGTTCTAAATAAATAGAAAGACATGTTCATAAGTGGGAAGGTATGATATCATTAAAATGGCAATACTCTCTAAACTGATCTACAGAGTCAACAAATTCTGTAAGAATCCCAGCTGGCATTTTTTTGTTTTTAATATTCTTTTCAATGGGTGTCTGGAGCCCTGGTCTGCCCAAACTGGAGCGAGGATGGAAAATGCAGCCAGCAACAGAGCCATTGCACCATGCCTGTGCTGTTTTATTCTGCAGAAATGGACAGGCTGATTCTGAAATTCTCCCAGACTCTCAACTCTATTTTATTAATCTAAATGTCTCTCCTTATACCAGTACTATGCTGTTTTGATTGCTGTCTTTTTCATAAATTTTGAAACTGAGAAGCCCAAACCCCCTAACTTTGATCTTATACAAAGCTGATTATTCCAGGCCTCTCGTACATCCATATGAACTTTAGAATCAGCCTGTTCAATTTCTGACACCCACTGAAAAGATCATAGGCTCGATCATACTAAAATTGACAATTATAAGCACATATCATGCTTGTGAATAATGTGACATCACTAACCCTGACACTGCTCTGGGACTGTGACATAAAATTTGGTTCTATACATTTATGCTAAGAAATTCTTTCTCCTCCCACATATCCCTGCATGCAGCTTGACTTCAAGAAACATTAAAATCAGAGAGGAGTACAAGGTCGTTGTGATACAAAGCATAGCATGATTGCAAAAATCCCCAAATGCCCTTCTCAGAAGTTTTGCTCAATTTAATTGACTTGAAACTAGAAGGTACAAGGTGCTTCTAATAGGAGGTGACAGGCAAGGAATCATAAAGAAGACAGCATTTTAGCTGGGTGTAAAGAAGAAATGAAAATTAAATAAATCGGATGGATGAACTAGTTCAGACATCAGGCTGCAATCACCTTACCAGCCCAAATCAAAGAAACTTCTAGATCAGTGACCCTCAACCTTGCCTGCAATTTGGAATCATCCAGAAGTTTAAAACAAAAACTAAAGAAGTCACCCTCGGAGATTTTAATTCAACCAACTTGAGATACCTACCTAAATGGCTACATTTCTCACGTGCTCATTTGAGGTCAGTTCCCAAGGACGGGTTTAGAACTGGACATGACCTCAGGAGCAGGGTCAAAGCAGAAAGTTGTTGGCACTATGGGATTAATTTTGTTTTGAGATTCTAGCATGCTAACTCGACATTTCTTTATCCCACATTTTCTTCCTTGAGGGAGTACCTTGGTTTAGTTTCATCTGTAATGAATCCAAGACACACTATATATGATATATTTCATTAGTAAATAAGAAATATTTTGGTCTTAAGTATTTAATTTATACACAAATATTCTTTGATATTTTATTATTTACATTATATTTAAGTTAAAGTTAAAAATATAAAAATTAATGGATTGATAATATTACTAATGTTTTTTCTGCCTTAAAAGGTAGGTACTCAATCTAAACAAAAAAGCATCAAATTTATCAAGGTGAATAAATACATTTATGTTCCAGACTCATAGTTTTAATGATTTTTCATTGTGGGAAACCAGGAAAAAAGGTGAACTCTACATAAGCACAGCCTGTGACCCCAGTCAGCATCGTGACTCACCTTTGTAATTGTCCAAGGGATTGCCAGCCAGTCATACAAAATAACACTGGTTGAATTTATATCACTGATACACATGGCATCTCTCCCATGGTACAAAGGAGGTGTTTCCTATCTGGTAACTAAATACATAACAAAAGTCCTAAGATCACTCCATGGGGAGCAAAAAATAGTGTAGGTGAACACGTTTTATATGACATCACAATAAATATACATACACTTGCAGCCTTCATTGCACCTGAGGACACTGTTTACAGCCAGGGACAGGGTAAATAACAGCTATACAGTGGTCATAGCTGCACAGCCCATGTGAGGACTTCTTGCACAACGCAGTTTCCTCTCTTGGGGTCTGTGTACTCTCCTTGCCCTGGAACCTTCTGACGGACACCAATCGAACTGCCACCACCATCTCAGGGTGAAGGGATCCAGTTGCACCTCGGGTTTCCCAATGCTGGGCATGACAGCTTGGGAGAGAGGGAGGGAGTGCTTTGAGTGAAGGCCAGGGTCTGGCCCTTCCCGAAGGCGAGGACGGGCTTCCAAGAAAAGGGGAAGCATGGGCAGGGCAGAAGGCTAGGGACAGGCTGATGTCTCTGCTGAGAGGACAGAGAGGGCAGTGCCAGAATTGCAATATCTCAGGTTCCTACCCTGGCTGCCACCCAAAGCATCTGTCTCTTTAAACCCATCTTCTCTTTTTATCCTCATATGACTCTGAGCAAGAAAATCACAGAAGCCTTCTCCATTGCCAATATAAGGAGAGTGAGGTTAAATTCGTGTCAGAGACACGTCCTGGGTAGGGAGAGGGGTCGGGCTCCTCACTGTGGATTATCCCCCCTCTTTCCCTTGCCTGCTTCTCAGGTGAAGCGTTAATGGAGACCCCTGCTCCGACCAGGCTGTGGGAACATGGCACCCTGTGACATCTCCTGGTGAGTGGGTCCTCATCTCCTTCTGAATCTGCTGAACTGGGGGGCTGCTTTGCACTCCTTTCATTACTCAGTGGGGGTCCTGTTCATGCCTAAGCAACTTTCTAATACTCAACTGCAGGCCACATTTCCTCACACACAGGGAAGGACGCTTCACGTTTCCACAGCACTTCGTGCAGAGGACTACCCTGACTTCCTAGTGCTGTTGTCTTGGGCCTTTTCAGGACAGACATGAGGTTGCCCACATACTGGTTTTCCTGACGTGCAGAAGATCCTGAAGATGGTGCGTGCCTCCAGACCACGGTGGGGTTGTGCTTGGCAGGCCATGTCCTGTGGAACTGGGTTGACTGTCAAGCACAGCTGAGCTTTCCCTGGTAATCTATGCTCCGAAGCTACAAAGGTCAATGAAATGGAGATTTCTTCCATGATGGAGATTAAGTTTTTATAGCATAAACTTTATAGCAGGGGTTTTCAAAGTGGGGTCTCCAAACTGGTAACATCAGCATCATCTGCAAACTTGGTAGAAATGCAGATTCTTGGGCTTTCCCTGAGGACTTGTTGACTCAGAAACAGACCCAGCATCTGTGTTCTAACAGGTCTTAAAGGGATTCTGATATACTAGGATTTGAGACCACTGCCATGTAGCATCATTAATATTACAAGCATTTACTGGGTGCTTACATAGGGGGCAGGCACAATCCTAGACCCTGGGAAGATAGAAATGGGTGAGACAGGCTAATTTCCCATCTGGGAGTCGGACAAGAGCCACCCCAACAGAACCCAAAATCTAAGGGGAAGAAGACACTCATGGACACAGTCCAGAAAACTGAACCTTCTTTTCTTTTTTTTTTTTCCCTGAAAGCAAGATTTATTGAGAGGACAGAAAAGCTCCCACAGTGGGAGGGAACTTGAAGAGGTTGCCTGAAAACTGAACCTTCTTCATTCTCCTGGATTCCCTTAAAGCCTTAGCAACATGCACAAATAGGTATAGCTTAGTTGAATTTACGACACTGATACAATTTTATATTTTGTTTTTATGAATTGTATTAATATTTTCCAAGTTGACAAATAGTTTCCCAAAAATTACTGCTATAAATAGCTGTCCAAGATTTCACTAAGCAGATATGCCCTAATATGCAGAACTATTATTCCCCAAGGATTAAGTATTTTGTTTTCCATTTTCTATTATTGATTGCCTTCTAATGATTGTTCTCACACATAGTTGTTTTTCCCCACTAACATTTGATGCATTTCTCCTGAGATGAATGATGACTGAAGTTTATGTGACAAATTGTTTAAAACCCTGATGATAATGATCATCGTCATCATAGCACATACCATTTATGGAGCCTCTGATACACAGCAGGTACTATGCTAGATACCGTTCACATATTATCTTATGTAATAATAAGATATCCATTAGGGAAGACATCCACTATGGAAGGCAGATCTTATAACAAAAGTAAAATCCAAGAGGAAAGAGTGACTAATTCTGCCTGGTTGACCGGGGAAATCTCCACAAAAGAAGACACATTTGAGCAAGCAGTCTTCGGATATGAGTCCAGTACTAGGGTAGGAAGGGATGTGGGGGAAAAGAATGGGCATTCCAGCCGAAATAGCTACCAGGAAAGACTTAGCATCACGAAGTGGCCTGGTGTGGTCAGAAGCGCACAGGAACCAGAGGAGAGGGCTGCGGTTGAAGAAGGTGTGGGAGTGGGAGTGAGGGGGAAGAAGAGGTGAGAGTGGGAGAGAGATCTTAAGCTTAAGCTCCCCCCCTTCGGTGGCCACCAAGTACGCTGGCTGAGCCCTGTGGGCCACAGAAAGTCTCTCAGGTATTTCCTGCACTAGGAGGAGTATGTCCCAGCTGAGAGACTGAAACTTACCAGTTGGTCAAATTTCAGAGACAAAAAGGAGAAAGGTCCAGCAGAAGGGCATATGGTATTTGCTGAAACAAAAAAAGCATTATTCCTCTTGTGCCCAAAGCAGAAATGCAGGGCGTAGTTACTAAATCCAATTGCGGAAATGGTAGGCAGATGTTTCCAGAAACAGTAAGAAGCAAGGAGACCCTTGGGGATCTAGAGCCCTGCCTCCCAAGTTCCCAACCAAGTTCCCAGAAGCAAGTGATCCTCATGTTTCCTCCTTGGGTGATGTGAAAGTTCATATGATGCAAATGCAGAAATGCATGATGGGTTTTAATGAATGCAAACGGCGGATGTTGAACCAAATCTATCTGTACATATAAATGGTTGAATCCTCTGTACTTGTTGTATGGAACTAAAAATGTTTAGAAATGGTTGGAAATGTCTAGAAGTTACCCAAAGAATGATCTCAGACTGAGTCATAGAAATGCAAGAAGGAATGTGGAGCCCTGGAAAGGGTAACATGTGGGTGAATTGAACAAACACGGATGGTACAAAACAACAGCAGTAACACCTTCTCGGGATTTAAATAGAAAGAGAGATCATGGATAGCTTTGCAGGTAAGATATCACCTTACCCAGTTGTCTAGCACAAAAAAAATGCACATGTAATTTTTAAAAAGACAGCTGCTCAGTTTTTAATCTCAATGAAACTGCCTAAGTGGACATTGAACAGTGAGAAGCTGCCCTTGAGCTTGCTATCTCTTCCCTCACAAGGAGCTCAGTCAATGGGCAGATCAGACACACCGGGCTGCACCCATCACATTTGCAAACTTTTAGCAATCTCACCATAACCTTGAGTTAGAAAAATAAAGAAAGCAACTGTTTCTACCTTCTATCCTATTATTTTCTGTTGCATTGATCAAAAGAGATCCCACAAATAAGAGACATGTGGTATTTCACCACAGTCTGCACACACAGCTTGAAAAGAAAGTTCGTTCCTGTTGACAAAGGTGCCTTGAACGTTGACCCAGGAGTTGTAGATGAATCTGGAATGTGCAAACTGGTTTGAGATGTAGGAAAATAATGTGAGCGTTCCTTGACCTCATTCATTCACGTGAGACATAGTTCAGTTGCCCTATCTTGGATCTTTATTATGGGAATTCAGCAGCAATATCACAGCCCACGGGATGGTACATAAGGAGTGGCCGACGCTGCATTATGTGACCCAACACCAGCAAGGTCCTGAGACAAATACACTTGTCCCCTTCTGAGCTCAGAGAGTCTGGCTGATTTCCTCAGAACCACGGAATTGAGGGCAGAACCCGAACTGTCCTAACTCCCCATCCCCAAGCCTGAGCTGTGGAAGAGTTCTCCACCCTAGAGTGGCCACCACTCCACATTCTTTTCTCAGGGCTTGTTTCCACCATTCACAAACCCACCCGTGCCCTCCCAGTGGCCATCCACCTCTGTGGTTCACACACAACTTTGGACATTCACAGAGAATGTCCTCCCTGCTCCAGGCTGCCGGGTCGTGGGCTGCCCACACTCATACCCACACCCACAGTCCAGCGCCTCGGACCCGCGTTCCACAGCACCTTCCAACGTGCCCTTCAATCTCTTTGCTGATGCAGCACCTTCCAGAGTGCATTTTTGTGGAATTCAGTCCTTCATGATGTTACAGGGTGGCTTGGGATTACTGTGTTAGGCCTCGTTAAATGGGTTTCTTTCCTGTGGGACTTGGGGAGCTAAAAGGCTAAGGCCGATAGAGACTCTCTGAACAGATGTGTGTTGTGGCGCTCTCCCCATGGGAACGACCTATGCCCTGTGCTCGACAGCCCATATTTCAGACCATGGCCTCAGCACTTGGCTCTCAGTGCAGGAGCTGAGGGAGCCATGGCTGGAGGGACCACACAGCTTCCTTACCAGGCACCAGGCCCAGCTTGTCTATATGTGAGAGAGTGTGTCCATGTGTGTGCACGATGGGGTGAAGGAGAGAGTGGGGGTAGACACAGGCAAGGAGAGGCTTCTGGCCCAGATATCCTGGGAAGGCCCAGCCACACAGGCCCAGCCCTTCCCAGCAGGGTCAAAAGATGCCCATCTGATGCCTTAGCACATGGTGGATGAATATCTTAAAACACATTCAGTAATTACCTTGAGTAGGAGAATTATATAGTGTGCTGTAGTTTTAGAGTAAAAGGGTATAATTTGTTAAATTGAATGATCTAAATTACGCCCCAACCTTCTCAACCTTGTGTTGACATTTCTTCACTTTTAATACACATCTGGTGCCTTAAGTCATATGAGGTAGTCTGGATCTGCTGGGACTCCTGAGCAGCTCTGCTTGACCTTGGGGCCCACCATGGCCTGGCCCTTTCTTATCTGCTGAGACTTTTTTTCACTGTTCTCATCTGGAAACCCTGAATTCCAGTCTTGCTTAAAGCAGTTTTTCTGACTTCTGAGGAGAACAAATTTGTTTCCTCCTCCAGGAAGCCATCTGGAACATACCCAGCCCACGTATAGGATGATAGTAACTGCCCAGGCCCCTTACAGGTGTCTGTGATGGAAGCAGCTCGACTTACCTGGGGCCTTCCAGGTGACAAGCAGGGCTCGGGGCAGTGGGTCAGTCCCACAGTGCTTCCTGGTAGACATCAGCTTCCAGGCCCCATGGGGGAGCAGAAAAAGCAGGGGGCATGGGTCCTAGCTGTGGCTCCATCTCCTGCTCACTCACTTAGTGACCCTAGCCCTTGGAGTGAGAAACTGGAAATACCTGTGGCCCACACCCACCCCTGCTGCTTGGCTCAGTCCTGGCACCCTGTATTTGGTATCTAGGGTAGCACATGACCTGTGGGTGCTACTCTGGCCTCAGTGCTGCCACGGTTTGGGGTTTTGGTCATAGTTTCTTTGCTCCCGCAGCTTTCACAGTCTCAGACATCACAGCTGGGCCCACACTGGTAGCGCCTCAGCCCTGTGATGCATGGAAGGCCCCGAGAGAGCCCCTGTCTGGACACTCGATGGCTCTGCCTCCTTCTGGCTTTGGTCCAAGCTCCAGAACCATCCCCATCTTTGGGGCAGGTGCTGTGACAGGAAGGATCCTGCTGAGACCCACTAGGAGCGCCCCCCATCATGTCGGCTTTAGCCAGCATGCTTGGTCATCAGGTGCCTCCCCCAGAGGTCAGTCTGAGAGGAGGGTCTGTTCGCCAGCCCCTTCCTTTCCATTGCCCTCTTCCTCCTCAGCAGTAAGGTCCCTACATGGCCAAACCCCAAACTGTTCACTGCACACAGCGGATGCCATCTGTGGCTGCCAGCACCAGCTGGGAGTGGATCCTGTGGGCTGAGCTGTGCAGAACACAGGGAGGTGGCACCTGAAGGCAGAGACAGGGTGGAGGAACAGGAACACCTGAGCCTCAGAGGAGTTCCGGCCACTGCTGGAGACCATCAGCATCACAAGGAACTGGTCATAGCTATCGCTGGGCCACTTTGCCTCAAAGGAAATGGTGGGGGCCCCAGCATCCAGTTGGTGTGGAGTGGGAGAGTCAAAGCAGGGCCATCCAGGTAAGGTGTGGTGGTGCATCCCCAGTGGTACCTGTCAGAGAAGCCGTTGGAGGGGGGAAGGAGGGCACTGGCCAGAGTCAGGGGCCACTGTGGGCTTTTCCAGGGTGCCAGGCCTGCTAGGGGACACGTGGGTGGGAAGAGGTGTCGTGATCCTCATTCTTGGATGTGCAAAGTGCAGTAGCACCTCCAGCTCAGGCCAGGCCCGAGCTGGCTACTCCTGACTCACTTGGTGGGGCCTGGACTCCCCATGGCCCCGTCTCTTGGCCACCCCTGCTTCCCACTCCCCTCCCCCATGCACAGGACTCCTCTGCTCACATCCCTAGCTTCCCCTGGGTAACATAGCCGCAGCCCCCCAACCACTTCACCGACACCGCATCTCATCCTCGTGACAACTCCATGTGACAGATGGGAATGCCACATGAGCTCAATTTTAGGTAGAAAATGCTTCCTAGAGGCCCCAGGGAGCTGCCCTGTCCCAAAGCCAGTGTGAGGGGAGGCCGAGAGGTGGACTTTAGCATCTCTCCTCCCGGTCTCGCAATCTTTTTGCAAAATGACCACTGCCACATCCAACAAGATAAATGTGGCTGCTCCATCCAGGTCAAGTGGGGAGACAGCATCATCCCCAACCTCCAGCAGGTCTTAATCTAGTGGAACACACCCTTAAACAAGCAGTTCCAGTCAGGAGGAAGCACTGTCATGGAAATGCTCATGTCTGGAAGAATCTGGCCAATCCCGTAGTGGTGAACCTTTTCCGGAAGGCCACCTAAGTCTGAGCCACTATTGATCTTTTCAAAGTGCATTTCTCTGTCTGGTGTGCAGGTTCCACATTCTAGACCTCTCTGATGCCTAAGCTTGCACAAAGGGGCCCATAAAGCACCTTGATGGGCAGGAGCTCTGTCTCCGGCTCACAGACTGTGTGGACCAATAGCCCCCAGGATTTAGCTGGCATATTCTTTACTCCCAGGGAGCAAATTCAGCTCATTTCAGCAGCCACACACTGAACTCTTGTTATGGGGCACCATGCTGGCTGGGTGCTGGCACCTGCAAAGATGAACAAGACACAGCCTCTGCCTCCTTAGGTTGGGGGAGAGGAAGGTATGTAGCCAGCTGGTGCTTGTGCCCAGAGCACATGCATAGATGGAACTGGTGATTCCAAGAAGCCTTTCATCTTCACTGGACTAAAGACACACCAAATCTTACACCAGGAATTCAGTCAATATGTGCGTGAACACAGGGGCTGAGAAACCAAAGCAACTCATCTATTTATTTATAAGTAAGTACTCACTGAATAGCTACTAGGTGCCAGGTACAGGGGATATATCTGACGAGAGCCTAGCCCTTCTGAAGCCAACATTCAACGGGGGATGGTCAGTTAATAGCTTCCACACGTTGTTAATCTGCAGGTTCATACAATGCAAGAGTGGTGGAAGCTTGGCAGTGTACTCTTAGACTTCAGAGGATATATGGGAAAGTCTGGGCAGAGGCCTGCCAGTGGTGCAGAGCCCCCGAGAAAGACTCTACCGGTACAGTGCCAAGTGGGAATGTGGGATTGGAGCCCCCACAGAAAGTTTCCACCAAGGCACTGCCTAGTGGAACTTTGGGAATGGGGCCACCACCGTCCAGACCCCAGGAAGGTAAAGCCTTCGGCAACTTGTGCCCTCAGCCTGGAAAAGCCACAGGCATTCAACTCCAACCCATGAGAGCAGCCTAGAGGGAATGTACTCAGCAAAGTCACAGGGATGGGCTGTCCAGGGCTTTGGGATTCCATCCCTTGCACCAGTGTGCCCAGGATATGGGACATGGAGTCAAGGGAGAGATGATTTCGGAGCTTTAATATTTAACACCTGTCCTACTGGATTTCAGACTTGTGTGGGGCCTGTTGCCTCCTTTTTTTGGGCCAATTTCTCTCCTTCGAAATGGGAACATTTACCCAATGTCTGTATCACTATTGCATCTTAGAAGTAAATAATTTGTTTTTGATCTTAAAGGCTTATACCTAGAAGGAGCTTGTTTTGAGTTTCAGACGAGACATTGGACTCTGAACTTTTGAGTTGATGCTTGGAAAAAGTTAGGACTTTGGGGGACTATTGGGAAGAAATGACTGTGTTTTGCAGTGTGATAAGGACATGCGATTTGGGGAGCCAGGGATGGAAGAATATGGCTTGGATATTTGTCCCCTCTAAATCCCATATTGAAATACAGTCTCCAATGGTGAAGGTGTGGCCTCATGAAAGGTATTTGGGTCATAGGTGCAGATGGCTCATGATAGACTTGATGCCATCCTGAGCAAGTTATTACTCTATGAGTTCGTGCAAGAACTGAGAGTTAAAAAGAGCCAAGAACATCCCCCTTCACCATGTGACATGCCTGCTCCCTCTTTACCTTTCCACCATGATCAAAAGCTTTCTAAGGTCCTTACCAGAAGCAGATACGGGAACCACACTTCTTGTATATACTGTGGTACTCTTTTCTTTATAAATTACCCAGCCTCAGATTTCTTTATACAAACTAACACAGGATACACAATGGGATATGATTGAGTCTTAAAAAGAGTGGGGAGTGGGAAACTGTCATTTGTGACAACATGGATGAATCTGGAGGACATTATGCTATGTGATGTAGCCAGGCAAAGAAACACAAATACTGCATGATCTCACTTATATGTGAAAACTAAAAATGTTGAATTCATAGTAGAGGAAAGGATATTTACCATGGATTGGTGGGTGGGGAGGGGGAGAATAACAGTTTGTTGATCAAAGAGTCTAAAGTTTTAGACAGACAAGAGGAATAGGTTTTGAGATCTATTGTATAGCTGGGTAACTGTAGTTAATAATAATATGTAACTTTCGAAAGAAGAGAACAGATTTCAAATAACTCACCATTAAAAATGACAGATTAGTGACATGGGTATATTAATAATCTTGATTTAATCATTCCACATTGTGTACATACATCAAAACATCACTTTGTATCCAATAAATGTATACAATTATGACTTGTCAATCAAAAACAAAATTAGTAAAAAAGAAGAAAATCTGTAATATGTGACAACATGAAAGAAGCTTGAAGCTACTATACTAAAAGAAATAAGCCAGCCACAGAAGGACAAATAATGCATGATTCCACCTCTAAGAGGTATCAAGATAGTCAGACTCATAGAAACAAAGAGCAGAACTATGGTTGCCAGAGACAGGGGAGAAAGCAAAATGGGGAACTGCTAGTCAATAGGTTTAAAATTTCAGTAAAGCAAAAATGAATAAGGTCTACAAATCTGCGGTGCAACACTTTGTCTCTGGTTAACAATATTGTATTTTACATCTAGATCTCTATTGAAAGGATATATTTCATGTTGCGTTTTTAACATAATAAAATTCAAATAAAAAAGATAATTGGAAATATACTTTTTAAAGAAATACAAAGTCTGGGCTTGGTGGCTCAGCCTGTAATCCCAACACTCTGGGAGGCCGAGGCAAGTGGATTGCCTGAGCCCACGGGTTCGAGACCCACCAGGGTAACTTGGCGAGCCTTCGTCTCCACAATAAATCAAAAAAATTAGCCGGGGGCGGTAGCGTGTGCCTGTAGTTCTGGCTCCTTGGAAGGCTGAGGTGGAAGGATTTCTGGAGCCCAGCAGGTCAACACTTGAATGGCTGTATGCGTGCCACTGCACTTCAGCCTGGATGATGGAATGAGACTCCAACTCAAAAAAGAAAGAAAGAAAGAAAGAAAGAAAGAAAGAAAGAAAGAAAGAAAGAAAGAAGGAAAGAAAGAAAATAAAGAAATACAAAAATAGAGTTATACCTAATCATGAAACAGTATCTCTCAATTATTACCCTGGTATTTTTGAACCGGCATCTTTTTATTTATTTATTTATTTATTTATTTTTTATTATAAAGATATGGAGTACAATTCAGGGTTAGGTATACAAACGTTGATTATGCAGGTTCATTGTTGATAGGTATGCCACTCCCTCCCCTAGCAGTTTCCCTCACTGTCAATTCCATTCCTCCTCCCCTGACAGTATCCTACTACTGCAAATCTCTTTCTTACAGTATTTCTTATAATATAGTACAGTATATACTATATTATTATAAGAAATACTATACTATAAGAATTATAAGAAATACTATACTATAATATAGCATATAGTATAGTATATACTATATTATAGTATAGTATTTCTTATAATTGCTCAAGGTTCCACTTATGAGTGAGAACATATGGTACTCTGTTCTTTGTTTCTGTGATAGATCACTGAATGTAATCAACTCTAAATAAACTGGCATCTTTTATTTAGATTGTTTTCAGTTATCATCTGAGTTCTCTGTTACAGTTAATATAAATTTAAAAATTTAACTTTGTTCTTGAGTCTGATAATTATGGTATAAGGTCACTCAATGTCATTGGACAATTATTACATCGAGTCTACATATATGTCCCTAAAGGGCCTAAATTCATGTAATAAGGTTCAGAATACTGAATCTGGGGAGTGGATAAATATTGAACTCCAGCCTTGGTCTTCTGACAACTCTTGTTTCAATGCCTACATTCAATCCTCCAGCTTCCATTTCTGGTTTTTGTCTGAGTTTTGAAACTAATTATTTCTTTTGTTTCCTTTTTTATAATATCCATGGACTCTAATTATTCCCATTCCCAACTTTATTCATTAAGAAACAGGCAATGCTATAGTACTTCTAGGTTCATCCTTTTGAATGCCAATGTAATGACAATTCACATGTGCATAGTACTTTCCATATGCAAAGCTCTTCCAAAACTATTATCAGTTTTCCCTTTTAACAGGACCTCTATTAAACTGACATTATGATACACATTTGATACAAAGTGGGAAATGGAGCATCAAGATAGTCAAGGGATTTGCCCAGGGTCATCCAGCTCATGTGGGGAGGAAGTAGAATTTCAATGTAAATGTTCAGATAAAGTCCAGCTCACACTGAAGAAAGAATACAAATTCCCAAAGTGATTTATCAGTCTGTGTGTTTTGCATAGTTCTAAATATGAAACTTCAATATCTAATCTGTCCTCTGCTCTATGAAAACTCAAATTCTGTATTTTAATTGGTCAATTTCCTCTCAGTAGATTTGCATACAGAGCACGAATATCAACCCCAGGAAAAAAGCAAAATCAGCCTAATGACTGTAAGCAAATGCTGGCATTATACCTTCTGTGATAAATTTCAAATCAGTTCCAAAGTTTTGAATCAGTCATTTGCCATTTGACTGTCATAGGTTGAGGGACCATAAAGATCATGTTACCTGACCTAATTAAAAAAACACCAAAAATTGAAGATGACTGCTAGAAAGTAACAAGACTAATTAGTCACAAACAACAGATCTAGAACCAAGCCAACCTCATCGTCAGCCCAATGCTCTTTCCGAGTGGCTGCATGAAATTAAACAAGAAGACAATTTTCCACAGCCTGCTATCTGGAAATTGCCCTTATGGTTATCAGCTTCCAAGTTCTAGCTATGGATTAGGTCCCAGATATATTAATATTTTACAATTGTGTAGCAAACTTTTACTTAAAAAATATTTTAAGTAAAATTCTCAAGACCAAAATTTGCCTAGTTTGGTGTTATATTATTCTCATTTGACAATGAAAAATATACTTAGGCTCTATGAGTTTGAGTAATTTTCCCAAGTTCCTTTGACGTATGAGAAATGAACTCATTCATCCAAAGTCAAAGGATGGACACAGAGATGTGAAATGCAGCAGAAGCGAGACTTTTTAATGACAGTCTTGCAAGATCGGGTGTCTGATGGGCAGGGACACTCGAGAGGTGACAACAGGCAAATTTATGTCCTAGTATGCAAGTTCCTACCCTGATTCTCCATGGACTGGGTACCACTGGGGTTACAATCTCTCCCAGATGTTGCCTAGGCAGTTCTCATTCAAATAAGGCAAAGTTCATGGATTTAGGTTTCTGATTGGATTTTCCAATGTTTACTAAGGGAAGACCATCATTTTTCAAATAAAGCCTGCCAAAGAAAGCCCACCCCTTCTTAAACAAAGAAAACCCTCCAAAGGAAGAAGAGCCAGGAAATGGAGTGGGAATTGTCATTTTGAAAATGATTCAGCGTTTTGTTTTCTACAGATGGCAAGTCAATTTTTCTTCCTACTTTTTAATGCTTCCTTTCCAGTAAACTAGTAATAGGAATATTAGGGAAGATTGTGTATCCAAATAAGTAACCTGAAATGCCCAGGAATTTGTGTTTATGTTTAAATTTAACACCATTATTTTTATTATAGAAGTAATTCATACTTACTAAGGAAAGTGTTTAAAAGGATACAAATTAAATGTTTTTAAAATCACCTTTATTCCCATCACCACAGAACAACTGTTATTAACATTTTGTTAAATTTCCATTTTATCTTTTGTATAGCATTTTCAAACATAGTTGCAATTATGCTGTGTTCTCTGTCGCTGGAATTTATATCAATGTTCTATGTCATTATAAACTTGTTGTTGATACCATTTTTGTTAACTGGTTAAGATTCTATCATATTCTTGAGAAATTTTTTGTCCAAGGGATTGTGGCTATGCCTTTATAAGAAAATTTATTTCTTTGTGATAGATCCTAAATATGTGATATCTAGGAGTTAAATAACCCAATTCAGGAAAGTGAGTGGAAGTATTGATGTAAAAAAGACAGCCAGGTATTAATAACTGTTGCAGGGGGAAGCTTAGTGATGGTTACATGGAGGTCCATGGCACTCTTCTTGCCACTTTAGTATTTTCATATTACCTACAAAAAATTTTTTTAAAAAGAAAATAATCACATTGAGATTGTTGTCTTCAATTCTTTACTCTGTCTGCCATGTTACCTTGCAGTGCCCTAGAGGGGACAGAGTATATTGGCTAGCTTTACTGATTTGACCTCGGTCATGGGACATTGACCAATGGAGTGCTAGCTGACATAACAGAAACAAGGCTTCAGATATGCTTATGTAGTTTGACTGGTAACTTTCCAATATCAAATGAGAAGAGCATGTCCCAGGAAGCTGATGACCCTTCGGCCAGTCCCCAAAATGAACATGAGCAGCAGATCTGAACACAACCTGAAGCCCGGAACAGAGCTGCTCCAGCTGACACACACTCACCTGCACAAATAAGTAAGCAAATGAATAAATAAATAAGAAACACCAGCTGGATGTGGTGGCTGACACCTGAAATCTCAGAACTAACATATAACCTGACCTCCTAATTTTTTGCAGAAAAAAGAAAAGTGAAGAGGACTCTTAGAAGGTCACGAGCCTAATTAGTGACAACAAGAGACCTAGAACCAAGCCAACCTCATCATCAGCCCAATGCTCTTTCCAAGTGACCACATGAAATTAAACAATATGATAATTTTTTCACAGCCTGCTGTGATCCAAGGTGGGAAGATCCCTTCAGGCCAGGAAGTCCTTCAGACCAGTCAGGACAACATAGCAAGACCTGATCTCTAAAGATAAAATTAAGAAAAAAATGAGCTGGGTGTGGTGGCACACACCTGTAGTCTTAGCTACTCAGGAGGCTGAGGCAGAAGGATCCACTGAGCTCAGGAGTTCAAGGTTGCAGTGAGCTCAGATTGTGTCACTGAAGTCCAGTGTGGGCATCAAAGCAAGAGCTTGTCTCAAGAAAAAAAGAAAAAGAAAGAAGAAGGAAACAAAGAAAGGAAGGAAAGAAGGAAGAAGAAAAGAAAAAAGAAAGGAAAAGAAAGACAGATACAAGTCACAAGGATTTGGGATTAGTTTTGCATCATTTTTGCCAGAATAACAGAGCTGTTCCAGCTAACACAAAATTCTCTGCAAAATAAGTAATTATGTAACAAAGTAACTACTAAGTACTTAGGAACTACTGGGTTTAGGATTAGTTCATTATATATATTGTTTTTGCAGCAAAAGCTGATTAATACAGAGAATCAAACCATTCTCCCCAAATGGAACATTGCAGGTATTTTCAATTTTAATAACGCAAATAATGGACTTTTTAATATGCAAATTATCTCCATTATTTCTGGTCACTAAATTCGGATACAATGTTAGGATGTTATTTATATAGGTAGGTTAAAAAGGCTTTATTTGTGGATATTTTTCTGAAAAGTAAAATAATGAAATGAATTAGAATCATCTCTCACTCTCCATTTCTTGATGCCAGAAAGACTGTGAATGTAGTTTTTGTTTTCATTCTCGACATTCAAAAAGATTCTTTCCTATTTCTCACGGGGTTTGATAAAACCAGCTCCTCTGTTATTGTAACGTGGGGTAAAAGGCTATTGTTTCTCTATACTCTCCCTCACCACTTCTAGCTAGTAATGTGTGGGAATGCTTTTCTTAAGCAATTTTCCTATTCTTGGTGGACATCAACTGCATGTCTTACAATTTACCTTAATTTTGATACGACCTACCTGGAGATAGTGTCAAATGCTACAGGTTAAGGGTTCAGTCCCACAAGAGCGTCCCCATTTCATCTGCCAGTCAGATGTTCCAAATTATTGGTACTAAAACCCACTGTTGTCAGTCCATATTGCCATAATCCTTAAAGAAAGGGACAACGAGCATTTGAGTAGGCCTGCATGTACTGACATTCCTGAACATTAATAAAGAAAAGCATTTTCCCTTATCTCCCATACATTCCCTATGAGACTGTGCCCACTCAACTAAGAGATAAATCCCTCTTCACTCCCTTTTATCAGTAGTCATAGATTAAAAAAAAATCCATGTAACTATAAGTCTTGTAATTTATATAACGTTTTGTGTGTTATAACTATTAATCAACAATATGTTGTAGTGAATAATGTTTTGCTTTGTGATGGGTTATGTTGATTCCCTTGCTCTGTGGCAAGCATGATCGACTCCTCTGTTTGGTATTACTGATAAGAGAGACTGTGGGCTACCCTTGATTACTGGCGCCAGGAAATGTGGATCATAAATGTCATTATTGACAAAACGCAGCTGTAACTTGAGTTCTATACTATGCTCTGTCAGTCGCATAGTCAGTGTGTAGGTACCAGCAACCCTAAACTTACAGAAACATACTGTGAAACATAAGGGGCAAGCAGACCGGTTCCAGAAATGCCAGGCACCAAATTCTGTATTGCTAAATTCTGAACTCAAAAATGAACATCTTTCTACTGGTTCTCTGCTTCTTGATTTATTGGCATCAAAAGATAGCAGCCAAGCATTTACTTGGACTGTAACATTATCATCTGTGCTTCTAACCTCCTGATAAAATGGAGATTCCCATGCTTCTCCTTCTGGGCTAGAATGTGAGGAGCCGGCTAACCAGGAAGGGAGGAAGGGGGTCTAATAGCTCCGCCTCCAGCTCCTGGCACTGCCACCAAGTCCATTTTCCTCCAGGTCCTGAGCTGCCCTGGGACTTTGCATAAGTCATCAACTTGCCCCTCCTGACACCCCCACTGCCTGGGTTTCTTTTCCACTCACTCAATGTGTGAACATCTCATGCCAACTCCTGCCTCTTTTCTTCTTCTGTTAGATTGACATTCTTTTCATTTTTTTTCCCTGTGACTTTGGTGGGATTTGGGGGGAAGAGGCAGAGATAAACATGTGTGTAAAGTTGGCTATCTAATTTTTTTTTTTTTTTGAGTTGGAGTCTCATTCTGTCGCCCAGACTGGAGTGCAGTGGCTACTCCCGGCCACCGCAGCCTCGACCTGCTGGGCTCCGGTGATCCTTCCACCTCAGCCTTCTGAGTAGCCGGAATTACAGGTGTGCGCTACCACGCCCAGCTGATTTTTTGATTTATTGTAGAGATGAGGTCTCGCTGCCCAGGCGGGTCTCGAACCCACGGGCTCAGGCAATCCACTCACCTCAGTCTCCCAAAGGCTCGGGAGCCGAGCCCGCTTGGCTGAGCCACCGAGCCCAGCTTGGCTATCTAATTTTTATTTTAGTAGATTATTTGAAAATATGGCTTGTGAAATCTCTTCTTTTTATGAAATTCTGGAGTTTTTAAATGTAGCTTATGGTCACATTTTTGTAAATGCTCCAAAGACATAGGAAAACATATATTTGTAGTTGTTTCCTATGGAAGCTGACCATAAACCCAAAAGACACATGCCAGATGCCATAGTCCTGAAAGATCAAAATTCCTAAGTCTAAACTCCCAAAAATCACAATTTCAAAAGATCAATATCTCAAAAACATAATTATAGAAAAACTAATAAAAATTATTTGAAATACATTTATTTACATTTTCAAAGGGAAATCTGAACACACCCTCAGAGACACTACCCCCAAACTAATCTAACGCTGTACTAGGTTTTTAGGTATTCATTAGCTCAGTCAGTTGAGTCCCCAAGTTGACCCTTGCCAACTCAGCACCCATAGGTCTCCTTAAACCACACTTAATTATCAAATAAAGACAAAGCAGAGTCATAGGTCCGCCTAGCATGAGGTAACTAACATGGTGCCACTATCCTATGTACAACAGAAAGCACACCAATCCCTTCCCCAGAATTCAGCTTCCAGGATTTCAACATTTGGGATTTCGGTCTTCCCAGATTGTGGTTTTTGGGATTTTGGACATCAGAGATTTAGACTTTAGGGGGATTTTGATCCCTAGGGATTTCTATATTTGAGCTTGTGTCTTTCAGGATTAGCATCCAAACCCATTTTATATCTATTAAATGAAGTTTCTTGTTTTTTTTTTTTAATTGACAATAGTCATATAGCTTATCATGATGATTGTATTATTGACATTTTCCACATCATCTCATTTCTCTTTCCTCTCTTCTTCTCACAAGCTTCCTCCTGGGCCTCTGGGCCTGAGTTCCACTCTCAAGTCAGTGGTGATGCGGTGACTGTTGGTTTCCTTTTGTTCCTTTCTCAAGGGCTGAGGTTTCCTTGTATCCCTTTCTTGACTTGATGGGATAACCTTGAAGCCTTTTTCTCCCCTGCTGTGCTGTCTACTTGCTAAGTCCTAACACAGGCTGAGCTGTCTAGGGAGGAGAAGTGTTCTGGAAGCAGCCAAGAAAGATGGTGACGACTTCTAGGCCCTCAGGTGTATTTGAGAGTGGAGTGGGCAAGGAGATAAGAACAGCCCCATCCCGAGGGGACTTTAGGGGATGGGTTCCTCTGGGATTGGTGAAGAAATTCTCTAGAGACAAGGTTGGAATATGGGCATTTTGCAAATGGTGACCCTGAATTCCAGATGGGACATTGGGATATGGTGTGACACCAAGTCAGAACAAGGGGTGAGGAGCCATGGGTGGGCACATGGCATGAAGCCGATGAGATCCAGCCTGATGGAGTTCCAGTGCTACAGTCAACTGCCTGGCAGTCATAGCCTGGGACTCTGAGGCCAAAGCTATGGCCAGTGGAGCCCTGGCCTGGGCAGTGCCTGCAGCCAGCAGGCCTGGCAAGGTCTGATCCTGCCCAGTTCATAGGCATACCTGGGTTCATTCCAGACTGTGGTTTTCCAGCCTAGAAAAGGAAGAGTTAGGGGTGAGGGAGCAAAAGGTGTTTGAGGAAGAGGGGTCGGGAGTGGAACAGGGACTTGTCAACGTCTCCATGTCCAGGGCTCTCTGTGCACCATCTACTAGACCCCTCAAAACATTCTTGTTCAATTGCCTGTTGTTTAAAAATGTTATGTTAGATTCAAGGGTTGCTTGGGTAGGTTGTGACATAGGTATGCTTCATGATGGTGACAGATGGGCTCCTAATGAACCCATCAAATAGCGAATATGGTGCCCTGCAGATTGTCTTTCAGCCCTTGATCCACCACCTCCCTTTTGGGATTCCCACTCTTGGTTGTTTCCGTCTTTATGTCCATGTGTGTCCGTTGTTTAGCTCTGACTTGTAAGTGGGAAAATGTAGTACTTGGTTTTCTGTTTCTGCATTAATTCACTTAATATAATGGCCTCCAGCTGCATCCATACTGCTGAAAGGACATGATTTCATTTTTTACAGCTGTGTAGTATTCCATGGTGTATATGTACAGCATTTTCTTCATCCAGTCCCCCATTGATGGCACTGAGGTTTGTTCCATGTCTTTGCTCTTGTGAATAATGCTGCAATAAACATATGAGTGCAGGTGTCTTTTTGGAAGAACAATTTATGTTCCTTGGGGTACATACACAGTAGTGGGAATCCTCTGTGTTTGATGACAGACTGAGATGGGAGGTCGATGAGGAGGTGTAAAGCTGGACTTATACAGGGAGACCTTGGCAGGGCAAGGTGAGGTTCTGTTGCTGAATGAGAAATTGTTACTCATTCAGCCCCATCATCAACCGGGAGCTCAGCAGGTCTGGGGTCTGGGCACGGCAGACCTGGGGTCCTCTGCTCAGGTCTTCCCAGACTGAGCTCCAGGTATTGGCAGTCTGCCTTTTCCTCCGGACCTCCGTGTTCTCTTGCACATTCATGTGGTTGTACAGAATTCAGTTCCTTGGTTGTAACCTTGAGGCCCCCACTAACTCTAGCCAGAGCTGCTCTCAGCTCCAGAAGCATCTGTGATCCTTGCCCTGTGGCCCCTTCATCTACCTTCAGAACCACAACTGACTACCTCTGTGGGGTGGAGCCCTCCACTCTGAACTCTCACTGGGTAGAGCCTGGTTCCTTTACGGGCTCCCTTGACTGACTCAGCCCCCTAGGGTAATTGCCTATCTTATAATCAGCTGATTTGAGAACTTAGTTGCAGAACCTCTTCAGAGTAGCCTCAGTGTTTGATTTGAAAAAGTAGAAGGTGGCAGAATCTTGAGGAACATCTCGGCTTCTGTTTACACAGAAGAGTCACCCCACCCCAGGAGTGTCTTGATGCTTTCCTTCAACAGACACTAGATCTTTATGGGACGCATGGATTCAACATGGCACCAGTACTCAGCAGTCCTGGGTACCAGGTCCAGCCACCAAAGACACATCTGTCAAACAGTTGTCAAAAAGAGGATCCTGTGGCCTCCCTAGGACAGTAAAGATTTCCAGATGTGCACAGACCTGACCTTACCTTGACTCTTACCCAATGTGTGGTTCAGGAAATCGGGGTCAGTGAGAGAATGTAGTTACTTCAGGGCCCCTGCTGGACGGTGGAGACCAGGACTGAGTCCAAGCCTAGTGCTCCTCTGTCAGCTTCCACTGCCCCCACTGTCCCTTTGCTTAGTCGTCAGGACCCTATCAGAACATTTGGAGTCTTGGCCAGATGTGGTGGTGGAATGTGCATCATGTCCCTGTTGATTGGGCACTGACTTTCTGGGAATGGATTTGACATTGAACCTGCTATAGTGCACAGGAAAGCGGCTGAAACAGAAAACTCTCATAGGGGTTAGAGCCATATGTGGTGAAAGGGGAACCTCTCACTGAATTGAAGTTCAGTTTGATGTTAACAGAGAAAGATGGGACCCAACAAGAAGGAAGCCCCTGCAGGGCAGAGCTGAGTTTACAGAAATCAGAAAACGTGGTCTTGGTAGAAAGGCGTGAGGTTCCCTTATGAGAGTCCAGGTTGCTGATGTTCTCACTCATTGCTGCAGACCCGAGACTTGGACCAAGGTCAGGCAGGACCTTCCCCCCTAAAGGCCATGAAAGCAGGGCCAGGCCCTGGGCACAGCAGGGGCATCTCTGAGGCTGGAACACGTCCCTTCTTCAGGAGAATGAGAAAGTGTTGCTTTGTGGCTGCTTGTGGTGCTGGATACAAGAAGAATACCAAAGAGAGGTCCACAGGGACAGGAAGTGGTCGGGGACAGGAGGCCTGGGTCCTTCAGCTGTAGTCACTGGTGGGAATGCACAAGCTGGCTGGGCTGATGAGAGGTTAAAGATGTAGCCTCTCATTAACAAGATCAGTGAGTCACGATTGGAAGTGAGCAAGAGGTGGGGTAGAGAAGATTTTACCCCTCTATGATTCCACAGCAGAGGGACAGGGTTCAGTCAACGACTTTCTTGCTTCTCTGCACCAACATCACTCACTAAGACTTGGCCCCCCACGTTAAGAAGGGGAGAGTAGAGGATGGTAGAATGGTGCCTCCCATTAGGAGGAACTCCAGTACAGAGCATGTGTGTGTGTGTGTGTGTGTGTCGGGGCACCCTTTGAAGAGAGGCCTCTGGTAAGTCTGGGAAAGACAGTTTACATGGAGGGAAGAGTAGGAGCAAAAGACTTGAGGCAGAGAAGAGGCTGAAGTGTCTCTAGTTTTTACTTCTCTCAAGGTCTGCAGGTGGGAGCAGTGGGGGTGGAATTGAAGCTGGTGAGGCTCTGTATACGCCTTCCTGAAGGTTCCATACTGAATGAGTGTCTGTCCTCTGCTCTGCCAGGCTCACCCCATGCCAGTCCCAGGAAGAAACTGAGGGGAGGGAAAACTACCACACCTCGAAAAATAGGGAAACAAAGAAGAAAGAAATGAATAAGCCTTTGTGTCCCAGCCCTGAGAAAGGCCTGCCATTCATGCTCTGGTGCCCAACTGTCCTCTTTGGGAGATTTGTTTCCTTTTACATGAAGTGACCTCCACTGGGTATTTGCAACCTGGCCACCCTGCCCTCGGGGCTGTCACCAGAGAGCCTCATAAAGGAATTTGAGAACTTGCCCCATTTTGTTGGTCTCTGGAGCAGTTTATGTGGGGTGGGTATCATGTTTCTTGGGTGCTTTATAGCAGTGGTCCCCAACTTCTTTGGCATCAGGGTTCCATTTCATAGAAGACAATTTTTTTTCCATGGACTGAGGGAAAGATGATTTTGGGATGATTCAAGCACATTGCATTTATTGTGCACTTTATTTCTAAGATTATTGCATTGTAATATATGATATTGTTATTATGAAATTATGGTATTATTATTTTGATATGACTCTGCACACAACTGGCTTATTATGGTCTCTGAGCAGTCAAACCTCGGCTGCTAATGTGAATCTGTATTTGCAGCCGCTCCCCATCGCTAGCATCACCACCTCAGCTCCACCTCAGATCATCAGGCATATGATTCTCATAATGAGCGTGCAACTGAAATCCCTCCCATGTTCAGTCCACAATAGGGTTTGTGCTCCTTTGAGAATCTCATGCTGCCGCTGATCTGACAGGAGGTGGAGCTTAGGCTAATGCAAGCAAAAGAGAGTGGCTTTAAATACAGATGAAGTCAGCCAAAGGGTGATCTTTGATCTTTGGCCTTGACAAGGAACCTAAAAGTTTACGAGAGATTATTATGTTAAACCATGAATTGAAAGGTTGGGCTGACCTGGTCTGGCATCTGATGGACATTTGATGGGGAGGGGATGGAATAGGCTGCTGCTTGTTCTGCAGTAGAATGTCTGAATGCTTTTTAATGATTATACTGAGGCAAAAAGACTAAACGAAGAATAAGCTAAGTTTCTTTTAGGTTTCTGTAGGTAACACCAAGGGGAATGGCTAAAAGGACTCAGCAACAAGCAACTGGTGGCCATTGCCTTGCTAAAATCTGGTGTGGCCATGTGCTCTTTGAGCTATGGCTGTCACCATGCTTCCTGGATTTGGTCCCCTCCCCCACCTTGGGGGGGTGAATCTCCTTTCTCCCTTCTCTCTCTCTCTAATTTACTTTTAAATAAACTTTTCTTTCTTAACATGAAATAATAATAATAATAATAATAATAATAATAAAAAATACAGATGAAGCTTTGCTTGCCTGTGGGTCACCACTCATTTCCTGCTGTGTGGCCCAGTTCCTGGCAGGTCACAGACCAGTACCAGTTTGGGGCTTTGAGTTTGGGGACCCCCTGCTTTATAGAACTTGCTAATAAAATGTCTGGGTCTGGTATTCTTTTAAGAATACAATCAGCATGTTACAATTTTCCTCATCTAATTTTTCGATAGCAATGTTTATCTTGGAGGATGAAAGGATTCTATAACCAGTAGTTTTAGATGGAAGGTGCAAATTCTGCTGCTGTTCCCAGGGACTCAGGTCACATGTCCCCAGAGTGTTCAGCTTTTGTTTTCTTGGCCACAAGGGGACAATGTATCACTTGTTGCTTTAAGCACATAAACCTTCCAGCACCATGCTCTTGTGGAAATAGAACTGAGTCTCCTTTCAAGCATACATTCTTTTAATTTTAAGACCTGGTGCTTCCTCTGTTTTCAGAGGTCCAGCTTCAGAAAGGGTATGAATATGTTGTGGTTAATAATTAGAATGAGGAAAGAAGTCACAATTAATTGGAAATTTAAAGAAGTTGACAAATAACATAATGCATCATCAAATGTAGGAAAATAACATTATCTTATTGAATAATAGCCTAAATGCCACTTTTATAGTAGTTTCTTTTGTACTACATTTTTTGGCTACATACTGTTTGATAACTTCTTAATATGGCAACAATTTTACCATTTTATTTCTTATTGAAAAATAAAAACAAATATTTTATTTTTTCTCTCTCATGACTGTTTGAAATGTGCTTTGTTTTGATTTCATTTTTTGATGATGGTTTTAAAATTTTTGTTTAGTCTCATTGTGTTGTCATTTTTAATGTGTGTGTGTTTTTTAAATCAAATCTGGGAAAATCTTAATCAAATGTTTTCACATGTATACTGTAAAACTTCAGAGCATCAACATTTCTCTTTTGTGCAGTGTATAATCTTATACTCTCTTTTAGTTAATTACATTTATCTGCCAGTTTGTGATTGTGGCCTATTATGAATTTGATGTCATTCTTGCCTGTGTATTTCATGTAAAATCAACAGAAAATTTTAATTTTTCCAAAATGTTGATCCAATTCACTATTCTGTATTAATTGGGTTGTCAAATAATTCATGACTCTTAATAC
Organism: Carlito syrichta; assembly: GCF_000164805.1. Lineage (NCBI taxonomy): Eukaryota > Metazoa > Chordata > Mammalia > Primates > Tarsiidae > Carlito > Carlito syrichta. The sequence goes on from NW_007250687.1 coordinate 579,304, forward strand.
ATCTACTAGAAATATATCTTTATTTAAAAATTTTTTTTTATTTTAAAGATGTGGGGTACAATTCAGGGTTAGGTATACAAAAAGTGTTCATTATGCAGGTACTCTTGTTGATGAGGTATGTACCCTCTCCCCAGCAGTTTCCCACTACTGCTATTCCCATGACCTCCTCTGGCAGCTTCCTGCTACTGCCAATCTTTTTCTTATAGTATTATGATAATTGTTTAAAGTCCGCTTATGAGTGAGAACATGTGATACTTTGTTTTTGTGATAGATCACTCAGTATTATAGACTCTAAGTCCATCCAGGTTGCTGGAAAGTTCATAATTTTGTCCTTCTTTATGGCTGCATAATATTCCATTGTGTATATGTACCACTTTTTAAAATCCAGTCCTCTTTCGATGGGCAGCATGGTTGGTTCTATGTTTTTGCTATTGTGACTAATGTTGCAATAAACATGTGTGTGCAAGTATCTTTTTCATAGAATTATTTGAGTTCCTCTGGATATATTCCTAGTAGGGGGATTGCGGGGTTGTATGGAAGGTTGGTTTTTAGATCTTTTAGGAATCACCAAACTGTTTTCCACAGAAGTTGTACACTCCCACTAACAGTGTAGAAGTGTTCCCTTTTTGCCACATCCTCTTTGGCATCTGTTGTTTTTTGAGTTATTGATGATAGCCATCCTGACTGGAGCTAGGTGGCTCTGGTTAGGAAGACTCCAAGGTATTTCATTTTTTTGTGGTCATTGTGAATGGGATTGTGTTTTTTATTTGGGTTTCTGTTTGTTTATTGTTGGCGTATAGGAATACAATTGTCTTTTGCACATTTATTTTATACCATGAGACTTTGCCAAAGTCCTTTATCAGTGCAAGGAGGTTTTTGACAGATTCTCTTGAGTTTTTTGAGGTATTGAATCATGTTGTCTGCAAAGAAGGATAACCTGACTTTCTCTTTTCCTATTTGGATACCTCTGATCTCCTTCTCTTGTCTGATTGCTTTAGCTAGGACTTCAAAACTATGTTGAACAGAAGGGATGAGAGTAGGCATGCTTGTCTTGTTCTGTTTTTCAGGGGAAATGGTTCCAATTTCTGTTTAGCAGTATGTTGACTGTGGGTGTCTCATAGATGGCTCTTACTATTTTGAGGTATGTTCCATCTATACCTAGATGTTCAAGAGTTTTTATCAAGAAGGGGCACTGGATTTTATTGAATGCCTTTTCTGCATCTAATGATATAATCATGTGGTTTTGTCTTCACATTTGTTGATGGATTTAATTACATTTATGGTCTTGTGGATGATGAACCAGCCCTGCTTCCCGGGGATAAATCTTACTTGGTCATGTTGGATGATTTTTGAGATGTGTTGTTGGGTACGGTTTGCTAGAATCTTGCTGAGAATTTTAGCATCCGTGTTCATCATGGATATTGACCTGAAGTTCTCTTTCCTTGTTGGATCTTTACCTGGTTTGGGTAATATCAATGTGATGTTAGTTTCATAAAATGATTTGGGGAGAGTTCCATCTTTCTCATTGCCTGGAATGCTTTCAATAGAATTGGTGTCAGCCCCTCATATGTTATGTAGAATTCTGCTGGAAAACCATCTGGTCCAGGGCTTTTTTTTGTAGGTAGTTTCTTTATGACATAATTTCCTGAATTGTTATTGATCTATTTAGGTTCTCAATTTCCTCTTGTTTCAACCTGGGGGAGGGGGTTATGTGATGTCAGAAAGGCCTCTATTTCCTTTTGGTTTTCAAATTTGTTTCCATATAAGTGTACATAGCAATCTCTGATAATCTTTGGTATTTCTTTGTGGTCAGTTGTGACTTGATCTTTTGCATTTCGGATTGTGTTTATTTGGATTTGGGTTTTTTCTCTCTTTTTCTTGGTCAGTCTAGCTAGGGGACCATCAATCTTGTTTACCCTTCCAGCTTTTTGTTTTATTGATTTTTTGTAATATGTTTTCATCTTCTTATGTCCCAAATTTGGACTTTTATTTTGGTGATCTGGATCCTTCTGCTGAAGTTAGGGTTTTTGTGGTTTTGTTTTTTCAGCTTTTTAAAGGTGATTTGTTAGGCTGTTAACTTGTGATCTTTCCATATTCTTGATGTGTAGAGTTATGAATTCCCCACTTAGTTCTATTTTCATGGCATCACAGTGATTTTGGTAAGATGTTTCTGCATTTTCATTTGTTTTCGGGAATTTTTAATTTCTGTTTTGATTTCCATGTTGACCCAGGAGTTGTTCAGGATCATGCTGTTTAGTGTCCATATCTTTGTAGGTTTGGGGGGAACTTTGTTGGTGTTGATATTTATTTTTAATCCACTGTGGTCTGAAAGGTGCATGATAATATTTCAATCTTATGAAATTTGTTTATTTTTGATTTATGACTGAGGATATGGCTGATCTTAGAGTACATTCCTTGTGGGGATGAGTAGAATGTATATTCCAACGTTGTTGGGTAGTGTTCTGTAGGCATCAATTAAGTCCATTTGGTCAAGCATCATGTTGAGGTTCTGGATCTTCTTGTTGATTTCTGTCATGATCATCTGTCTAGGGTTGTGAGTGGGGTATGGAGGTCCCCAGCTATGATATGTTAGAGTCAATATCTTTTTTTTTAGTTTACCTAGAAGTTGCTTTATGAAAGTTGGTGCTGTTATATTGGGTGCTTACATGTTTAGAATGGATATTTCTTGTTGATTGATTGAAATTTTTATCATTATGTAGCGACCTTCCATATCTTTTAAAATTTTTAATAGCTTAAAGGTTATTTTATCTGATATTACGATCTTGACTTCTAGTTCCTTTTGTATTCTTTTCACCTGAAAATTTGTTTTCCTACCTCTGACTTTGAGTCTGTGTGTGTCCTTCCTGGTGAGATGAGTCTCTTGGAGAAAATATACTGTTGCATCATGATATTTTATCCAATTTGTCATTCTATATCTTTTCAGTGGTGCATTTAGTCCATTCACATTCAGGCTAATTATTGAGATGTGAGAGTCTATTGCTGTCATGAGATTCTTATAGGGTTTGTTGTGGCTGATATTTGTTTGTTTATTTGTTTGTTGTTCTTCTTTTGATTTTGGGGTTGATTTATGTGTGTTTTCCATCTTTTTTTTTCTCCTTCTGTATTGAATACTTTCTTAAGTGTTTCTTTTAGAGCTGGTGAAAACTCTTTGGAGGTGGTGAAACTCTTAGAGATTGAATGTCTGGGAAGGATTTTGATTTTCTATTGCTGTTGAAACTTAGTTTAGCTGTGTAGGTAATTCTTGGTTGAAATTGTTTATCTTTGAGGACTTTGAAGATTGGACTCCAATCTCTCCTAGTCTGAAGTGTTTTTGTAGATTAGTTTGCTGCTATTCTGGTTGGTCTTCCCCAGCAAGTAGTCTGACTTTTCTCTCTTGCTGACTTTAGGATTTTTTTTTTCTTTTATACCTACTTTGTGTAGGCAAATCACTATGTGTCTAGGAGTTGGTTTTCTCATTTCTTATCTTGCAGGAGCTCTCTGAATCTCTTGTGTTTGAATGGTCATGTCACTGATGAGATGAGGGAAGTTTTCTTGGATAACTTCATGGAGTGCTTGTTCCAGGGTAGTCTCTGTCTCTCTATCTGCCTTGGGGATTCCAATTAATCTTAGGTTTGGCCTCTTGACATAATTGCTCATCTCTCAGAGGTTTTGTTCTTTCTTTTTAAGTTCCTTTTCTATGTTTTTAACAGTTTTGGTCAGTTTCATACGTTGGTTCTCAAGTTCTGAGATTCCTTCTTGCTTGGTTTATTCTGCTTTCTATGCTTATCAGTTTGTTATTTATTTCATTCACTGTATTCTTTATTGCTGTTATCTCAGTTATCAACTCCTACATTCTTTCCTCTTGTCTTTTCTCATTTCTACTTATTCTCTCTATTGTTATCTTGGTATCTGGGTTTGTGGTTTGAGACCAGTCATTCTAGGGCTCTTTACTGTTTGCATTCTGAAGTCTGTATTCTCATTGGTTGACCTCCCAGGGATCAATGTGAAACCCATATTCTTCCTTTGGTTTTTCTTCATTTGTGCAGGTTTTTCTCCCACCTTTTTCACTTCTTTGATTCTGTTGTTCAGTGATGGGGGTAGCTTTCACTTCTGTTTGCTCAATCTCCTATTCTTTCTTATGTAGATCCTCTGATTTTGTTCAATTCTGAAGCTAGACTGGGGGCGGGGGACTGTGCTTTTTGCAGTTTTGAGATTTAATTGAGGGGGGAGCTATGATTGGAAACTATCTGTAGATCCCAGTATCTGTTAGAAGGCGTGTGGGACCCTTGGAACTCATTACTCAGTACATTACAATCTTTCCATGCAGTGGGGATGTATGTTTGCCCCTGAAAGCAAAATGTGGTAAGAAAAAGGAAAGGAATGAAAAAAGAAAGGAGAAGAATGAAAGGAAGCCAGAAAGAAAGAAGAAAAAGAGGGAAAACAGACATGCATACCAACTAAATAACAAATAGAGAAAGAGATAAAGACAGAAAAAACCAAAAAACAGAAAAACCCCAAAACATACATACTCATGAAAACAAACAAACAAACCAAAACTCCCCTGATGATGAAGAAAAAAAAAATTAAAATAACAGAAACAAAGCAAGTATGAAAACACAAACAAAAAACAGAGAGAAGAAAAAACCCAGCAAAACAAAAACTGAAACAAAAAACAAAACAAAACAAAAACAAAAACTCACTCTGTGGCCATTTCTGTAACTCCAAGTTCCTTTTGACTGCAGTCTCTGTGTTAGTGAACAGCTCTGGTCTCCGGTGCACAGGCTGATAGAGTTGCTCTTAGCATGGGTCAGATGTCCAATGGACTACTGTGGGAGGAGAGTGGATCAGTTCTGGACTCACCTGACTTGCTGCCACTGCTGTCAAGTCTCCCACTCAGACATGACATGTCTTTGCCTATTCCAGCGTGGGGTTGGGACATCTGCCTCTCTGAGTCAGATGAGGAGATAACCTCTAGGTTCTAGGTTGGAGGCTGGGCAGAACTGGGTAGGGAAATGCAGGTCTCTGCCTGGTCCCAAGACAGAGAAAATGGCACTGGTTGGCGTCTCCTCACCAGTTGTGGGGCTCCCTTCCAGATTTCCATGACCTGATTTCTCCACAGTTACTGGGGTTTTGCCACTCTGCTGTCACAGGTGATGGTGTAGGCCGGGTGCTAGGTGGTGAGGTACAGCTGTTTTCCTCTGCCTCCTCTCCAGAGAGCTCTGAGAACAGCAGACAATCCTGCATGCTGGGGGCTCCAATCTCAGGGTGGTGAGGGATTGCAGTCACCTCTGGTGGACAGCTCCAGGTGCATGAACCTGAGTATCCCCTCAGATGGACTTTCACTCGCCCACTGGCACACATCCACTCGTACAGAGAGTCTTTAGGGACACTCGCTTTTGTGGAGGCTCTCATAGTCTGACCTGTTCCATCGCCATCTTGTTGCCACCCCCTATATCTTCTTTTCTGAATGAATTCTTCCACTGAAGTTAATTTCCAAATTTTTCTGTAATTTTTATCTCAGTGTTAGAATATGCTATATAAAATTTCTATCTTATTTTGCCATATTTCACATTCTATTAATTTCTGTGAAGCCAGTCTTCATTCTAATGAATTTTTAAAAACTGTTTTTATTGACAAAAATTATATATATTTATGATGTACAATATGCTTTGATATGCACATATGCTGTGAAATGACTAAACTGAACTAATTGACATATGTGTTACCTCACATGCTTATCATTTTTTTGTTTGTGATGAGAACACTTAAAATTACCTTTTAGCAATTTCCAAGTGTACAATGCATAGTGACTTACTGCGGTCACCATGTTGTACAACAGATCCCTTGAACCTGCCCCTTCTGTCTAGCTGAAAGTTTGCACTCTTTGGCTAACATTTTCTGATCCTCTTCCCCCTCCTTCCCCCAATAGCCACCATTCTCTCTGACTTTTTATATACCACATGCAAGAAATGATAAAGGAAGCTTTGTTTTATTTATGTTAAATCCAGGAGACTGTACTTTCATTTTCACTAGAATGCTCAAAAATATATTTCCTAACTGCAGGTAAAAAGGCAAGCTGTAATTTTGAATAGACTTTTTGCATACTGCTTATGTTCAGATTTCTCTCCTACATTTCTGAAAATATATTTTAGCATTCTGAAAATATTCATCCCTCACTTCAAGGATTGAATAGCCTTGTAAAAGGGCAGAATATCTCACCACCCTTAGAATATTTTTCTCTTTTTCTTTCTTTTTTTTCATCTGTAGAATCGTTAAGGAAAAATGCCAGGAGACATGTGAGTTAAATCTATTCCAGGTGTGGGATGAGCCTGTAGCAAAATATGAAGGTGGTGACTTCAGTGATGTTGGCAGAACTTCTCCAGAACCTTTTCATCTTCTGCTATGGTTGGATATGGTTGGACCCCTCCAAATCACATGTTAAAATCTGATACTCAGTGTTGGAGATGGGGCCTAATAGGAGCTGTTTGGCTCATGGAGGTGGATTCTCCATGAATAGATTAATGCCCTCCTGGGTGTGGATGATTGAATTCTGTTAGTTCCTGCAAAAGCTGGTTATTAAAAACAGCCTAGCTCCTCCCCCCTCTTGCTTTCTCTCAGCACTTGTTGGCTCCTCTTCTCCTCCCACATGAGTACATGCTTCCTGAGGCCCTACAGACTGCAGACCTGTGAACCAAATAAACTTTAGAAATTCCCCAGCCTCAGTTATTGCTGCATAGCAACATGATGGATGAAGACATCTTTCCAAACTAAAACTTTGTCCCTATTTAACACTAACTCTCCATTTCCCCTTCCCCAGGCCCTGGTACTCCCCATTACTCCCCATTCTACTATCTGTCTCTATGATTCTGAGTACTCTAGGGACTTCATATGGGTTTAACTCTCAGTGTTGGGCTTTTTGTGACTGGCTTCTTTCACTTAGCATAATGTATTCAAGGTTCATATTGTTGTAGCATGTGTCAGAGTTTTCAGCATTTTTAAGGTCATTGTATGTATTTATCATGTACTGTTTATCCATTTACCTACAGATGAACACTTGGGTTGCTTCTACCTTTTAGCTACCGAGAATGATGCTATAAACATGGGTGAACAAATATCTCTTTGAGACCTTGTTTTCAATTATTTTGGGCATATATCCAGAAGTAGTATTGCTGGTTATTTGTAATTCTATTTATTGTATTTTTAGGAAATGTTATACTGTTTTCCATAACAGCTACATCATCTTATGTTACCAACAATGGTACATGAGGGTTCCAACTTCACATCTTTCCCAACTCTTGTGATTTTGTTTTCTTTGTAGCAGTCATCCTAATGGGTATGAGATGTTACCTCAATGTCATTTTGATTTACATTTTCCTAATGATTAGTGATGCAGAGCATTCTCTCACTTGCTCCTTGTCCATTTGTGTATCTTTTTTGGAGAAATGCATATTCAAATCCTTTGACCGTTTTTTGAAACAAGTCACTTTTCGTTGTTGTTGTTGTTTAGTTGTAGGAATTCTTTATATATTCTTGGCTGTTAACTTTGTGCAAATCATTCCCAATTCCAGAAAATAAAAAAGAATGAAAGTTGCCTAACTTATATTGTATGACCTTTATGAGAAAACTAGATAAGAACATTAGTAAGAAAAAGTATAAGCCATTTTTTAAGTGTGAAAACAAGACAAAAAAGAAACCCTAACTCAAATATTAACTTACCAAAACCTTCAGAGTGTTAAAGAAACCATACATCAAAATCAAGGAGGGTCCGTTTCAAGCATGCAATTATGGTTTGACATCAGAAAATCTTATCAATATACCCACCATATTAATGAACTGAAAACCCAAATTTATCTAGCCCTTCAGCAGAGGTTGAAAAGACACTAGACAAGGTTCAACATGTATCTATGATAACACCTCTTTTACCTCAAGAAAAGTAAGAAAATGGAAGCTTTTCCTCACCAGATCAAGGTTGCACAACAAAAGCTTGCATCAAACAGCACTCAACAGGGAAACATTGGAAATATTCATTGTGGCTGTGAACAAGATGAGGTTGGAAAATGTTCAACATAGGATAAAGGAAGAGAGAAAACCAGTCTGTTCTGGCAGAGAATACAATTTATACTGAAAACCTCAAAATATCAATAGATAGCAAAATTAATGTTCTAAACATTACCAGATCAACAAACAAAATAGAGCATTCTTCTTCACCATAAGGAACTAATGTAGAAAATCAATTGGAAAATAAGATGTCTAAAATTGTGTGTATCTAAGAATTAATCTAGAAAGAATGTCTGAGAGCTTTATGGAGAAAATGTAAAAATCATTTTTAAAAAACCAGCCTAAAAGAAGAACCGAATAAATGGAGAAAGATGCCATGTTCATGGATAGAAAGTATAAACATTATAAAAAATTAATTTTTCCTACATTATATATTAAATGTATTTAATTTTAATTGAAATTTCAGGAGGAATTAATTTTGGAATTTCTCTCATAGATCTAAAATGTATGTGTGAAGTTTGTAACTGAGACACTTATGACTAATAGGCAGAAGGGGGAATCTTTACCTGATATTAAGGGCATAATAAAGTCTTTTTTTTTAGTCTCACTCTGTTACCCAGGCTGGAGTTGCAGTGGCATGCTCACGGCCACCCCAGTGTCAGTCTTCCAAGTAGCCAGAACTATCGGTGTATGCTACCACGTCCAGCTAATTTTTTTTTTTTTTTTTTTTTTTGTAGAGACGAGGTCTTGCCAAGTTGCTCAGGCTGGTCTCAAACCCATGAGCTCAGGCAATCCTTTCATTTTGACCTCCCAAAGTGCTGGGATTACAGGCTTGAGCCACCATACCAGTCTATTTAAACTTTCAAGTTCAAATTTTAGATATTGTTAAAGATGTTTGCTATATAAATTTTTTGCCACACAGAAAGTACTAGAAAATCTAGTACTACACAATGACTATATTTGTCATATACTCATTGCCTCAATTAAAAACTTATTATTTTGCCATATTTACTTTATCTGAAACTGTTTTTTTAAAAAATAAAGCATGTGTTTGCATAAGCCTAATGCCACTAGCACACTTAGTAAAATTAATAATTGCTTAATATTCTTTAATACCCAATCCATATTCAAAATTTTTGAAATTATCCCTAAAAGTTTTATAGTTGTTTTTCACCCTTTAAATTTCAATCTCTCTCTCTCTCTTTCTCTCTCTCTCTGTATATATGTATGTGTGTGTGTACACATATATATGTGTGTACTTTTTGTTGCTTTTGAGACAGACGGTCTCACTATGGCCCAAGCTGCTCAATTTATTAAAAATAAAGTTTTTAAAAACTTGGGCCTTTTCTGTGATTCTTTCCTGTACCCTCATTTATTTATCTGTTAGTGTGCTAGTAACAAACCATTGGAAGACTGAGACAGAAGGATCTCCTGAGCCTGGCAGGTTGAAGCTGGAGTGCCTGTGAGCGTGCCACTGCACTCCAGCCTGGGTGACAGAGTGAGACTCCAACTCAAAAAAAAAAAAAATAGAAAGTTTGAAAAAATAAGACTTTTGAATCAACTTTAATGAATCATATCATACTATTTTAAAATTAGAAGGCTAAAAAATATGCTAGGTAAACACAAACTAAAAGTGGTATATTAACTAACCAAAAACTGATATAACTACATCGATATCCAAAGATACATCTTTAAAGCAAGTTATTACTAGACAAAAGGACGACAAAAAGTTCTGATAAAAGTTTCAACTCACTAGAAATATACAATAATTCTAAATTTGTTTGTATCTAATAACAGTCTCAAAATAGATAATGAGAATTTTGTTGATTCAAGGAGAAATGGACAAATTCACCATCTGTTGATTTTAACAGAGTATCAGAAATGAAATTAATTTCTTACAGTTTGAGAAGCTGATAAGTCTCAGGTTGAGGGGACACATTGGATGAGGGCCTTATTGCTTGTGAGGACTATCTACAGGGTCCTGTGACAGTGTAAGGCATCACATGGTGAGGAGGCCGAATATGCCAACCCAAGTTTCTCCTTCTTTTTATAAGGCCATTAGACCCACTCCGGTCATAACCAGTTAATCTTGTAATCCATTAATTCATGATTAACCCATTCATAACTCCAGAGCCCTCATGACCCAGTCATCTCTTGAAGTCCCCACCTTTCAGTACTGCCAAATTGGGTATTAAGTTTCAACATCAATTTTGGGAAGAACAAACACTATCATAATGGGAGATCTAAATATAAATTTCTAAGAAACTGATGAATCAAGGAAACACAAAAATCAGTAAAGACAGAAAATTTGAAATGTTTACCAACATGCTTATTTAATGGGCATATGTAATGTAATTGTGGATAAAGATTCTCCCTAACTGCACACAAAGGAACATTTATGAAAAATGACCAAATCTTGGCCTTAAAGCAAGTTTTAGGGGATTAGTAACATAGAAGTCATCTTACTTAACATAATGCAATATAGTTAAGTATCAAGAACAAGAGATGGCTAACAATTTGCTATCCTTTCAGGAATTTTAGAATATACTACTGGATAAATTGTAAGTCAAAGAAAAAAAAGGAAGTTCAATGATATTTAGAATCGAATGATAACAAGAATACTAGATATTAATATTCGGACCATGTAACTAAAGTAATGCTTAGAAAGACATTTATGTCATAAATCTTCACATTAAGAAAAAAAAGGATGTAAATAAATGAGTTAATTAACCAGTTTAAGAAGATATGAGAAAACAAAAAGCAAAACAAGAATAAAAGAGAGAATGCACAAGTAAACAGTTTAGAAATAAAAAAGAAATATTATTACAGATGCTAAGGAGGTTAAACAAGCAGTTAGAAGCATTGATGAAAAATTTAATTACAAAAAATTGGGATATTTTAATGAAACTGACACATTCCAAGAAAATGTTATTCAAAATTGAGCCAAGAGTAAATAAAAAATCTAAGCAGTCCTATAAGCATTAAATTGATAACGTACAACGTTCCCATGAATAAATGGCATGCTTAGATGGTTTTGTAGGTGAGTTTCACCTAACACTCAAGTCACAGATGAGTGAGGACTCTATGGAGAAAACATGGAAGAACATTGAAGAAGACCTCCTAAATGGAGAACGACTTATTATTCATTGATAGAAAAACTAAAGATCATAAATATGTCAGTTCTTCCCACATTCATCTATAGATTCAATTTAATTCCAACCCAGATCCCAACAAATTCTTTTTTGGAATTGGCAACCAGATTCTCAAATGAATAAGGAAAAATAAAGAGGTGAGGGTTAGCTATTTCATCACCAAAGAAGAACGCCAGGCAGGGAGACTTGTGCTACCAAAAATTAAGGCTTATTATAAATTACTACTGTGATCAAGACAGGGTATTTTTGGTGCAGTGAAAGTTAAAATTGACCCATGGGATTGGGTAGAATTTCTAAAACAGACCCACAAATAGATGAAACCTTAATGTACAACAGAGGTGACACTTCAGATTAGTGGGGAAAGAGCGAACTACAGGCACTGGTCAACTTTTAAAACAAGGACTAGATAGTCTGCTTTATAGTTCTCAGAGTGTCTGATGCAACAACTCAACTCTGCTGTGGTAGCATAAAAATAGCCATAGACAATACTGTATGTGAACAGGTAATCATGGTTGTGTTCTAATTAAACTTAATGTATCTACACTGAGATTTGAATTTCATATAATTTTCATGGGTGATGAATTATTAGTTTTCTTTTTCTTTTTATCAACCATTTAAAATGCAAAAACCACTTTTAGCCATGAGACTGTACAAAAACAGCTGAAGGGTTGGATTTGGCCTGTGGGTTAAAGTTTACTGATCCCCACCAGTGAATGGCATTCAAACACCTGCATAACCACATGGACTTTACTGAACACAGGAAACGGCCATTTGGGGAGGATTTCAGACTTATATGTGAAAGACAAAATTGCAAAATCTTTAGAAGCAAATATAGGAGAACATGTTTATGACCTTGCTATAGTTCATAAACACAAAAAGATAAAACAAATAAAACACAAAGAGGTAAATATGATTACATTAGACAAAAACATCTGTTGGCTCAAAACACAGTTCAGAGCAAATGAAAAGGCAAGCCAGCCGCGGAAGAAGATATTTATAGTCAATTGACAAAGATTAGTATTCAGAATATCTAAAGAACTCAAAAAGAGAGAAAAAGAGAAGCAACTCAACAGAACAGTGGACCAATATGTGAATAGGCCCTGCATGGGAGGGGGTAAATACAAATGATCAATAATCATGTGACAAAGTGGAAAACTTTATGAGCAGTTAAAGAAATATGAATTAAAACCTGGTAAGATCCTATGCTATAATGCCACATTGACAAGTGCCTAAAAATATGGTCAGTAATTCCAACTTCTGTATATTGCTGGTGGGAAACTTAATTCTTGCTTTCTTTCTATAATGAAGCTGAAGGATGTCATATCCTATGACCTGGCAACTCTAGTTGTGGCTACTTTGTAAGTGATCGTTTCAGTTTAGTGAGTCACAATCAAAATTAAGAAAAAAACCGCTAAATGATTACAATGATGGAGAACAGAATTTTATCAGAGTTTACCTCATCTAGTAAGCGTAAGTTTTTTAGTAAGAACATTGGTTCTATTTATATACCTCAGGGAGAGGGAGAGGGATAGCACAGTGCATTATGAAATATTTTTCTTGCTATGAGTCTTAGGCAAAAATGTTTGAAAACTTCTGCTTAGAGAAAAAGGTGCTCCAGTTATACAAGGAGGCTTGTGGAGAGTGCTTATGGCAATCTTGTCAGTAATGGTGATAGCTGGGAACACCCGAAATTCCTGCTGATAGGAGTCAGGAAAAGTAAACTGTGCTGCATTCGACAGTGGGAATATGAGGAAAATGAATGAACAGTGGCTACAATTCGTCAACATGGATGAGGAACTTAATATTGAGCAAAAAAAAAAAAATCAAGTTATAGAATGCACGATGTTTGATTCTATTTTTCCAAACTTCAAAAAATGCAAACTCAATATTTATTGCTAAGGATTGCCTTTACATATTGTTATGGATACGTTTATTAAATTTTTTAAAAAACAGGATAATAGACATACAATTTATTAAGATGGAGAGAAAAAAGGTCTAACTTTTTTTGGTAATAGCTTTATTGAGATATAATTTATATACCATATAGTTTATTCATGTAAAGTATATAAATCAGTGTCTTCTTGGTATATTCAAAGAGGTGTGAAACAATGATTACTCTCAGTTTTATAATAATCTCACCACCTATAAAGAAACACCGAACCTGAATCCATCCATCCCCTCCAGCCCTAAACAATCATTACAATCACTAATCTACTTTCTGTCTCTGTATGTTTCCCCATTCTTGATAGTTCATATCAATGCTGTCATGGACCATGTGACTTTTGTGACTAGATTCTTTCACATAGCATGTTTTCATGGTTCTTCCATGTTTTAGTACATACAGCACTTCCTTTTGATAGCTGAATGCTTATCCATTCATGAGTTGATGAACATTTGGGTTGTATCACCTTTGGTTATGATGAGTAATGCTGCTGTGGTAGTCAGGGTTCTCCAGAAAAACAGAACCCACAGGAGCTTATGTCTATTTTAAATAGTTGGCTCACGCAATCACAGAGGATGAGAAGTCTCCCTATCTGTTGTCTATAAGCTGGAGACCCAGAGACTCAGGAAAGCCAGGGGTGTAATTCAGTCTGAGTCCAAAAACCTGAGAACCAAGGAAGCTGATAGTTCGGACCAAGGGCAGGAAAAAATGAATGAGATATCCCAGCTTGAGCCACAAGGCAGGAAAAAAGGGGACAAATTCTTCCTTTCTCTGTCTTTACTTCTATTTGGGCCCTCAATTGATAGGATAATGCCCAGCCACATCTGGGAGAACCACCTGTTTTATCCAGTACACTGATTCAAATGCTAATCTCATTCAGAAACCCCCTCACAGGCACACCCAGAAATAATGTTTACTCTGGGAACTACAAGGCAGAAGAACTAAAAGCCATCGAAATGGACATGTTAAAAAACTGTTGGCTGGGCTTGGTGGCTCAGCCTGTAATCCCAGTACTTTGGGAGGCCGAGGTGAGTGGATTGCCTGAGCCTGTGGGTTCGAGGACCACCTGGGCAACTTGGTGAGACCTCATCTCTACAATAAATCAAAAATTAGCCAGGCGTGGTAGCACGCCTGTAGTTCTAGCTACTTGGAAGTCTGAGGCAGAAGGATCGCCGAAGCCCAGCAGGTTGAGGCTGCAGTGGCTGGGAGCGGCCACTGCACTCCAGTCTGGGTGACAGAGTGAGACTCCAACTCTAAAAAAAAAAAAAGTAAAAACTGTTTAGAGCAGTGGAAAAAAAGCAAATCAACAGGTGTATTGCATCAAATGAAGAGTACTTTGAAGGTGATTGAAGTTTGAACAATTAAGAATAAATACACAATTTTTAATAAATTTTAGACTTTTGGAGTCCCCCTTCATAGATACGAGATTTAATAAAAACCCATTAAAAGACATATGTAGTCCAGGATATTTCTGGGGTATACCCAGAAATGATAATGTTACCTCTACAGAAAGGAATTGATTGGCTGGGGGCTGGAGTAGGAAGCATGGAGGCTTGTCTTTTTTTTCATAGCCTTTTATACAGTTTGTATACATACATTTGTGTGTGTGTTTTTGTGTGTGTGTGTGTGTTTGTGTGTGTGTAGACAGTAGGGAGACAGAATGATCAATCTATCTGTCCTTGATCTTCTGATTCTTCTTTCATGTGACTCCTGGGCCTGATGTTCTGACCCCCGGACAGCTTGGATCAGAGGAAAAACTACACGCTTCAGCATGAGGACAGTGATGTTCTTTCCTGCCATCATCCTGCACAGTCTGGTTAGTCACTGCGCCAGCCCCATCTGAGATAACTTTGACAGGCATCATCCAGAAGCCCTCCTAATCAGGGAAACAGAGGTTCGATGTCATTGCAAGGGGATGACACTGATGGATGAGTCGAGATCACCTGACTCAAGGTCCACCACTCCTAAGATATCCGGCAAGCCAGAGTGGAGACCAGCCCAAAGGGCTCTGGTTACTGGGGGCAGGAAGTAATTAGCTAAGCCAAGTTCACTCTCCTTCCAGAAGGAACACTCTGAAAATTGTCCCGCTGCAACCCAGAGGAGAGTGGAGTGGAGATGTTGAGAGAGGCTGAGTCTCCATGGGGAAAAGACCATGGGGTCTGTGAGTGCAGTTGGTCTGCAGATGCTGTGACTTCTGCATCTTATTTCCAATTTCAGTTCCAGTCCACTGTATCCTCTTATTAAAGCGATTTTTCTGCTAAGAGCCTGGAGAATGTAAATCACTGGTTCTTGCTTTCCTGCCCTTGTGTCCACAGTGAGGGTGCTAAGCTTCCTCCTAGACACCGCTTTCCTGACCACGTGGCCTGCAGTGAGAATGATAAGCTTTCTCCCAGACACCCTCTTCCTGCCCACATGCCCCACAGTGAGCATGCCACACTTCCTCCCAGTTTCACCTAATTTCTGTCCAATTTCTGTCCAATTTGCCCAAGATGTGAAAACTATGAGCAGATGTCAGAAGAGAAACTTATTTGGGATTTGCACCTCAAGAAGCAGCCTCTACACACCCAGGCAATAATGAATTTTGGTTTCTGTTTGGTCTAAAATGAGTGTTTCTGAACTGTGGGTGAGAGGGAGAAAGTGAAGTGGTTTCTTTCTGGACTTCTGGCCAAACAGGCTTACTCTGCTCCCAGTGTGGGGGAACTTGCCTACAAGAACATTTTATCTGGTGCCATTTGATCTGAAGTTGGTAGAAATGTTCGCATGGCCTGGCAATGGTCAGTGTCACCGTGGGATGTGAGTTTTAGTCTCCCTGGGCCCTTATTGAAACTTCCCTTTTGGCTTCTGTCTCTTCATCCTACCTTGCCCCCTTGGCCACTTGTTCCTCCTTGATCTCTCCTCTGTTGATGACAGATGCCAAACTCCATAAAATTTTTAAGATGGTTTATTCTGAGCTAAATGTAAATGACCTTAGACTCATGTAGCAAATCCCCAGGAGGTTATTAGAATGTGTGCTCATCATGCTTGAATTGTGGCTTGCTTATACACATTTTAGGAAGACTGGAGTCACAAGAAACCATAAATCAGTCCATGTGAGATTTACACTGGTTCTGTCCAGGGATGCTGGGTATCTCCAAGTGAGGGCTTCCATACCATAGTGGATTCAAAGATTTCCTGACTGACAATTGATCAGCTAGAGTTATTTAAGGAATTCTGAAAGCAGGAAAGGAAATGGCAGCTAGAAGAACAAAAAGGGAGCCAAGTTTCTTTATACATAGTTAAATCTTTAAAAGTGGTGGCTGATTTCAGAGAGAGCAGTAAGTGTCTTAAAAGGTGCTCAGAGTTACCAAAAGACAGCTTTACAGGGTCATGAAATGCTTTGATTTTCCTTCTTTATCTGTTATGTGATGTGATGCCAAAGCCAGTTTGGAAAGTAAATGACATTAAAAGTTAGGCATTTGGCAAGGTAAAGCAAAAAGGTCCATGTTTAGCCGCCAGCACAAAGAACTGATAGGCACTGCCCACTGCGTCCAGGGCCTGGGGCTTGTAGAGGGAAATGGAGATGTGGAGGAATGACACTCTCCCTGAATCCCTGGGCCTTCCTGGGCTCCCTCTGGCAGGGCTCTTCCCACCTCTTCAGTCCTGCTGCTTTCTTTGCCAATCTCTAGGGAGTCACTTGCCCCCATTTCTTCTTGTCAGGTCCTGTAGAAAAGCAAATTGATTGAGAGCTGGTTCCAGTCTCTTCATAGCCTTATAATGAACATGTTTGTTAGGGTGGGTTATAAGCAGGTGACTTCATTTTGGGTGTTGGTTGCCTAGCCAACAGCCATCTCAATACACACACACACACACACACACACACACACACACACACACACACACACACACCAGTGCCACTCACCACCTCCCAGGCTAACAGAGCCCTGTCACTCACTGGGCTTAGCCCTCCCACAGATCCAGATCCAGGGAATGCACTGGGGTGGGCCCAGCCTATCAGGGTAGCCCCTTCCCCTTTGCCTGTGACTGGTTTGGGGGTGGAACTATGACACAGCTCTGGCCAAAGGAGAGTGAGAGCAGGTCACCCCGGGGAACATGGCTATGATCTTATAATCTGAAAATAGAGACAAATGATGAGAAACATATTCCTCTACTTTGAGACACTGACTGATGTCAATATACCACTTGAGGCTGCTGCAGCCACCGAGGGCCATGTAGGACAAAACTGCATACCCAGGACCAGCATGATAGAAAAAGCCAGAGTCCTTAATAGCCTTGGGAGCCCCTGAACTCAACCTGGCTCTTCCTTTTAAGGAGACAACGAAGGTCCAGGCTGTTGAAACTCTTCTTAGTTTACTTTTGCCTTGCAGCCAAATCCTTTCTATTGGGACTAATGAATGTATGGGCCTTGCACTGTCTAGGGTACCCCACTTACAGTATTTTTCTTCTGGCGTGCATACTAGGTCCCTTCAATCCTGTTCCCATGACCTCAACCTAATATTTCCTGCTGGTTTCAGGAACAAAATGTCCAGTGCGGACAAGAATGGGTAGATAGCATCTACCCCTCACTCTGGGCTTGGGATCTATGGAGGAATAAGTAGGAGCAGGGGCACGAGGATCTGCCTACTGGCTCCTTCTTTCTTATGACAAGGGCAGGTCATCACTTGGGTCATGGCAGGCACAGTGACCACTTCAATCTGGGGCGTTCATCTGCACTCCTTCAATCTCTTCAGTTTCATTCTAACACTTTTCAGGAGGAAAACTATTTACTCACTGAATATTGGCCTTATGTGAAAATGCTTAAGATGATCTACATCAAAATATGAAATCACTGGCATTTTAAAGCCACCATGGGAGCAGCAAGATCCTGACCAGTAAGAAAAGAAGTCCCACATTCCACCTCTTCTTTGAGAAACCCAAGATCTCTGCAAGATAGGATGTGGGGCAGCCAGTCTTATCCCAGAGTGACTTTTAGAGACAGAGCTTCTCAGACCCAAAGTCAGTGTAAGGGGGGATGGAACGAGGCCATGAATTCAGGAGAGACTTCATTAGTCAGCTTTGAGGGTTGAGGGGCTTGGTGATTGGGTGCAGAGGTGAAGGAAAGGAGGAGTAAAGGGTGAACTCAGACATCTGATTGAGCATCCTGGGTGGAATGCTGCAGGAGGGGGAGTCAGGCACTGAGAACAGGATCCCAGAAAGAGAGGGTACAGGATGAGGAGAGGGGACCGAAAGCAGACCCCTGCATGGGGATTGAACGGAGTCAGGTGGAGCACCCTTCATCCCTGGGAAGGGAGTGTGAATGCAGAGAAAAGCAGTGGCCCATGGTGGGACTAGTGTCAGAGGTGGGCAGAATGAAGCCACAGTCTGGCTGAGGGATCTTGTATGAAGCTCTTAGCGTCTTGGGTCCTGACACCAGAGCCAATGCATGGGAAATTTATTCTTCTGTGAGACTGTTGTAGTGTTGGACACATGGTGCTCTGTGACTACCAGCTGCTGTCTTCCTTGTTGGTAGCTATGTGGTGGATGTAATATCTGGTGGCTGGTTCTGCTGCCCACTGTGCAGCCCTAAGGAGTTTCAGTTTGTGTCTCTCTCTCACAACCAATGAATGTACATAGCTTGGAGACAGAATGTGAGGAGGAAGTTACTCAATGAAGCTATGAGCAGCATGTTTTAAAAAACAAAGCTGGGCTTGGTGACTCAACCTGTAATCCTGCCTTTGGGAGTCTGAGGAGAGTGGATTGCCTTAGCCCGCGGGTTCAAGACCTGCCTGGGCAACTTGGCGAGACCTCATCTCTACAATAAATAAAAAAGTTGGTATGGTAGTGTGTGCCTGTAGTTCCAGCTACTTGGAAGGCTGAGGCGGAAGGATCGCCGGAGCCCAGCAGGTTGAGACTGCGGTGGCCGGTAGCATGCCACTGCACTCCAGTCTGAGCGACGGAGTGAGACTCCAACTCAAAAAAAAAAAAAAAAAAGAAACAGTGTATTGACTGGGCACAGTAGCCCTACAGTGCTTTGAGAGGCTGAAACGGAAGGACTGCTTGAGTCCAGGAGTTTGAGGTTACAGCGAGCTACAAGGGCAGCACTGCATTCCAGCCTGGGTGACAGAATGAGACAGGACATGGTGGAGCCACATGGGGGAGCTAGTCAGGCACAGTAAGGCAACACAACTTTTTTTCCAAAAAGAAAAGAAAAATTAGCAAGCCTGATATAAAAACTGGTGTTATCTAGTACTAATGCTTTAGCACATGGTAAAGTTGTATGATTTTACAAGGGCACTTGGAAGTTTGGTTTGGAACAGCAGATTCGAATAACTATAGACTGTTTTTTTATTCCCTGTGCATTATCACTGATTAGTTAATTAACACGTGGTCTCTTTTCTTCTGTCTGGGAAGAGGGTTGATAGACCTAATTTGGAGAAATTTATCATAAAAAGAGGAACACGAACTTTAATACTACATTTTGTCCCAGCTGCCTCCCTGAGGGGAAACTGGTAAGCCACAGTACAAGCCTGAAAGGGCCTCCCAGAACAGGCAGCGGAGAAGGGCGGGGACAGAGGTGGCACACATGGCTCTACCTTTGCCATGTGTGTTTCCAGTGTTATCAGGTAGTGAGGGAGGAGGCTGAAAGTGTGAAAAATTGGTGGGATATTGGTCGTCAAGCCCTGAGATGTCAGGAGGAAAGCAGGAAGGAGGTACAGTAATTAAATAAGGAGTGTGGAAAGAGTATGCCATAGGGGAAACATGGGGTCTTGGTGGCACAGCATTTTGAATATCTTGGACCATTTGCCCTTGGGGCAGCAATAGAGGTCAAGTTGAAGGAGAGTATCAGAGACAAAAGACCGGCCTTGAGCCCACCTCCTGGTTGCTTAGCTGGTATTGAGGAGACACGAGGTGTTCCTCTCCAGTGAGAGGATCCTGAGATCTTCTAGTATGCATTTCAGTGGGGGAGTCACCCCTATGAGCCACCCCATTTTGTGGGTTCCCCATGAGGAATCCTAAAGCAAGAGAGGGCTGGGTCCTGAGAACAGTCCTGAGATGCCAAAGAGAGAAAAAAATCTGTATTCTCAGTTGGCATCCTAAAAGAGAATCAGTGGAATCAGCCTGTGTGGGTGTGGGTATCAAGTGAGAAAGCTTGTTTCCTTAACTCCTCAACCCACTGGAGGCAATCCTTTCATTAGTTGCAAGGCTGTTCCTACACATGTTTGGAAGACTTGGCACCAAGATTTCTGAGAGGGTGACTTGGAGCCCCAGTAGAAACCTCCAAACAGAGACTGTAGATCCTCAGGATAGTTCTCAGGCCCTCTAATAAAGGATAGGGCAACACATGAACCCACCAGTTATGTGCCTTCACACTAGATAAAGATGAGGCAATAGGGAGAGGTCCAATTGATGCAGCTAGTTGTAGGCAATGAGGGTGAGAGGGCAAGGAGCAAAGAGAGAGGGAACCAAGAATCAAAAGCCTCATCTCTCACCCTATTGGGTGATGGCAGTCAAAAACCTTCCTTCAGAGGCCTTGTTGTCTTGTAGCCCTGGCAAAAAGACCATCAGTTGCCTTCTGAGATCTAGTTCAGTATGTGGAGAAACTCAGAGAACTTGGCTTTGAGAGGAAACAAAAGTATACTCCAGTCTCCCACTCTATCAGGCCTCAGTGGACTGCAACCTTTCCTTGAGACCTTCAAGCTCACTGGAGAGCAGCCCTGGCCAGAGCCATCACTTGCCATCAAGTTCCAGCATAATCCACAGAGAGACTTGGGTTGGAAAAGAGGATAGTGAGGGAGAGTGTGGAGGAAACTCCACAAAGAGTAAAATCCCCATACAGAGTCACCAAAATGTGAGGTCAGGAAAAATGTTGTATCAGTGGGCTGGTGGGCTGAGTGAGCAGTGTTGTGGGTAAGATGCAAAGAATTGCAAAGAAATTACCTTGGGGAATATACTTTATTTAGAAAGTAGATTTAGAGACAGTGAATCCACCTTCCCAATACTGGAGCTTAGACAAAATATTGGAGCTTAGACAAAATATTGGAGCTTAAACAAAACACTGGAGCTTAAAAAAAGCATGGCACTGGCTGTTTGAGGTTGAATACTTTTTAAAATTTTCCTTTGGTGGGGCAGGTCACCATGGTTTTGGGGTTGTTGTCTGTTTTACATCATTATGAAGGGGTCAGGTAAGCACAGGTACTATAGCCATGGTGTTGGGTTGGAGGTTGGTGTCATATAGGTCATGAAGGGCTGATCACAGCAGGTTCAGTCAGTTTGTCTCTTTATGACTGGAAGACAAATATTTGCAATAGAAAAGTAACCAGTACCTGGGGGAGGGGGGAGGTTGCAAGACAATTATTAATTGCTACCTCTGGAGAAGTGATTCTGCCCTTTGTTAATGATTGAGGGCAAGTTAAAGCATTTTTCTAAGAAAACATGACAGAGTTAAGCAGTGTTAAAATGGCTGCACCTTAGCTAAGGTTATTCTATTTAGGCATTTCACCCTTTCAGAGAGGAAGAAGACTGGTCCCTTCTCCAGGATGACTCATTTCCTAGTCTTGTTCCCAAGGCACCTAACAATGTGAATATCTGTTTTCCTCATTGGAAACATTGAATTCTTTCCATGACTATTGTGTCTACTCTCCATGACCAGATCAATGCTCTCAGCATTCCATGTGCCTCTTCTTTGTAGTAAATATCATATTTGCAACTTAATTTTTACTGTGTGTTTTTCTGAGTCATCTCTGTTTTTCTTACAAGAATTGTTATTTCCTGTACCCAAGCACTGAGACTCCTAACATCTACCTTAATGTTTTACATATCAAGGGATTCCCATTAAAAAGATATATAAAGGTAGAACAATCATATAACTGAACTTGAAAGAAAAGAAAAAACCCAAGTGCCAGGAATGAAGAATAAATTTAAAGATGAAGTAACCTTATGAGGTGATACCTGGGTATCAGAGATGGATTGGGGTGTGTGGATATCTAGATCTAGACCCTAAGGGTTTGGAACTAGGATTTTAATGCCTATGTGGGAACAGGAAAGCCAGGTGTACGCCATGAGAGATATGGAGTGGGAACTGAGATTCCCACATATAGCTGAATTCCTAAGAGAAGTCACCCTTTAGTGAAGGGGAAAGAAAAAGAAGTCTGTCTGTAACTCTGAGTGGAAACGTCTAAAATTTTCCTATAAGAAATTGCAAAATCAAGTATTTTTCTATGCACAAGTGGGAAGTTTTATTTTTTCTTTTTAGGAAGAATCCCTCAATTAGACTAATGAAGCACCTCAATCATTCTTAAGATGTAAATTCAGGGCACAATGAACTCATATAAGGAAATAACCACTAATGAAAGTTAACTTACACTAAGAAATTACAAACCACATGGATATATAACCAATCAGGCAGGGAGACAGTAGACACAATCAATGAGAAAATTGGTTGCTTAAGAATTTGAGATAACAGAACATTCTAGTACATATATTTTGGTGGCTATATATGAGAGGGGACCCCCCCAAGATGGAATTAGTTTTTGGAGGGCAGGCCTCTTGTAGTATAGTTTTTCCTCTTTAGGTAAATGTTCTAGGAAGCCATTGGCATCAGGGTACCAGCTAACATTGTTGTGAAAGGCTGCGTTCAGGTTCAGTTAACTTTTTTTGGAGACTCTTTCAGTGCATTTGCCCATTTCATGATGGGTAATTTACAAGCACACCAGCCCACACTGTCCTGAGTGTTCAGCAGTTTTTGAACAAAAGCAGCATGATCTTCATGTTCCACCCTCCTTATTCACCTAATCTCACCCTGATTGACTTTTTTTTGTTTTGTTTCTCTGGATGAAAAAAGTCCTCGAAGAGAAACGTTTTGCTGTTGTGAAAGAGGTGAAACAAAGAAAACTGCATCAGCATTGATGGGTAAAAACTTTTGATTAGTGGAAAAAGCATCTCCATAGGTGTATTGGATCAAAAGGAGAGTACTTTGAAGACGACTAAAATTTAAACATGTAAGAAAATTATGTGAAAATGCATAATTTTTAATAAATTAATTCTGTTTTGGGGGTGTCCTCCCCTGGTACACTCCTTTCTCTTGAATGCATTGCCAGCAGTATAATTTTGGGTCACGGGCACGGGGAGTGTGTGGTTAGCTCTAGTATATATAGTGAAACTATCTTCCAAAGCAATTAAACCAATTTATACTCTTTCCTGGAATCTATGTAAGTTCTAGTTGATTCACTTTCTTGAAAACACTCATTATTGCCATTTAAAAAAACTTAAGTCCCTCTAGAGAAAGTATAAATATATCACTTTATGGTTTTAATTTGCTTTCGTCACATCGGCAATGGTGGTGAATATTAAATATCATTTCAAATGAAATTTAAAAATAGTAGGAAATCATGTCATATAACCGTTAATCATTTGACTATCATTCTTTGCAAAGCAGCTGCTCAGGCTTTTGGATTTTTTAATTGGGTTGGGTATTTATTCACTTTTTCTATTAATATTTTAAGTTTATAAATCACAGAATTTGGAAGTCTTTATCTGCTTACTGAAATATGTGGATCATGTCTGAGTCTGCTTCTGTAGAGGGAACTTTTACGCCTGGATTATCAGTCCTCTTCTGTGTCTTAGTTTATCTAGAATTTAAATAATTCTGTGCTGGACATTGTGCGATACATTGTAGAGGCACTAGATTTTATATTTCTCTAAAGAATAGACAATTTTGATAAGGCAGGTTGTTAAATTTTTGTTTAATCACCTTGGTTCTGTGGAAACTTGATTTTAGACTTTGTTAGGGTGTGGCAATTTCAATTTTGATGTTACTTTTAAAGCATAGTTATTAATACCTGGGCATATCTTTTTGGCTTGTTTGTTTCAAAAGAATCCCTTGTGTGTTAAGCCATTAGCCTTTTAGAAGCTGTCTCTGCTGTGCTTCTTGGAATGTCTTGCCCCATATATGTTCAGCTTAGGACTTGTCTGCACACACATGAGACATTTTTTCACAACTTTTTGGGTGCTTTACCCTGAATACCCCTGCTCTCTGGTATTCTATCCCAGATGTCTTAGAACATTTCTGAACTCCAGTCTGCTTCCTCCACTTAATGAAGCTGCTAAAATATGCTTGAGTCTACTTTGTTGTGTCAAGGTTTGAGAAATACTCAGGTAGAAGTTGGAATGCATATGAAATTCATCTTCATTGTTTCTTTCTTTCTTTTTTTTTCCCTAAATCAAGTATCTTTGTTGTTGTCTAATGCCTACAGATTCTTTTGGAAACAGTTCACTGATTCATAGAAAGTTGCAAAGACATAATACAGAGAAGTTTCATGTACCCTCTCTCAATTTCCCCCAGTAGTTACATCTAAAGCAAACTATAGTGCAATATCAAAACAAGGGTATAGTGTGTAATGTGTGTGTATAGCTATAAGCCAATTTTATCACATATGGAGATTTGTGTAACCACCACCAACAGCAAGAAACAGACTCTCCATCACAACAAAGCTCTCCCTCTCATGGTCACAACTTCTCTCCTCCCTCCCACCATTGCTAACCCCTGGAAAATACTAACATTTTTTCCCCCCATTTCTGTTATTTTGTCTTTTTGAGAATGTTATATAAACGAAATCATACAATATGTGAAATGCTGAGATTAGTTTTTGTCCCCCCCTCAGTATAGTTATCTTGGTATCCATGCAAGTTGTTGCATGCATCAATAGCTTGTTCCTTTTCATTTCTGAGTAATATTTCTTGAGTATGGATGTACAACTGTTTGTTTAGTCATTCCCATATTATAGAACATTTTAGTTGTTTCCAGTTTTTGGCTATTGCAAATAAAGCTGTCATGAACCATCATGTTCAAGTTTTTTTTTTTTTTTTTTGTGGTGATCGTAAGCTTTTATATCTATGGATTAAAGGTTCAGGAGTAGAATAGCTAGGCTATATGGCAAGTGAAAGTTGTTTTGTAAAGAGTCTGACAAACTCTTTTCTAGAGAGGTTGTCCTTATTTGCATTCTTACCAGCATTGTATGAAAGATCCATTTTCTTTGCCAGCATTTGGTATTGTCCCAGTTTTCCATTTTGGCTAGGTAGGCAGGAGCACTTCATTGTGCTCTTAGTTTGTGATTCTATAATGGCTAGTGATATGGAACATCTTTATATGTGATGTGCCTTCCATATATCCTCTTTGGTAAATATCTCTTCATGTTTTTTGTCAACTTCTAATTGTATTTTTTTTTTTTACTGTTAAGTTTTTTTTTCTCTCTGTTGTTCTAAGCCCTATTGTTGAGTCTTGAGAATTCTTTATGTTTTCTAGATGTGAGCTTTTAGTCAGTATGTCGTTTGCATGCATTTTTTATTTTACCCATGTTTTCTCCCAGTTTGTATAATAACTTGTCTTTTCATCCTCTTAAAAGTATCTTTCACAGAGCAAAAGTTTTTAATTTTGATGAAGCTGAATTTATAATTTTAAAAAAATGACTATTTTTTTTGTCATGTCTAAGAATACTTTCTTAAGCCCTATGCTCTAAAGATTTTTCCCTATCTTGTCTTCTTTATTAATGTGCTTTATAAAGTTTTATGGTGTTATGTTTTGCATTTTACCCTGTGGTATTATTTCTCAAAAGAACTAAAAATAGAATTACCACTCTACCCAGAAATCCTATTACTGAGTATATGCCCAAGGGAACCCACAAATAGTTCTACCAAAAAGACACCTGTGCTCACAGGTTTATCACAGCATTATTCACAATATCAAAAACTTGGAACCAAACTAGATGTCCATTAACAGTGGACTGGATAAAGAAAATGTAGTACATATACACCAAAGAATACTGCGCAGCCATAAAAAGAATGAAATTATGTTCTTTGCAGTGACATGGATGCAGCTGGAGACCATTATTCTAAGTCAACTAACACAGAAACAGAAAAGCAAATACCACATGTTCTCATTTATAAGTGGGAACTAAACACTGGGTGCACATGGACTTAAAGAAGAGAGCAGCACTGGGTACTCCTAAAAGAGGGAGGGAGGAAGGGAGGGCCAAGGGTTGAAAACTACCTCTTGGATACTATGCTCAATTCAGGGTTCTTTTTTTCTTTGCCAGTGGGTATCCAATTGTTTCAATGCCATTTTTTGAAAAGGACTACCTTTTTCTATTTAGTTGCTTTTGCATCTTTATAAAAAATAAGTTGTCTACACTTGCAAGGATCTATTTCTGGGTTATTTATTCTCCTCCCTTGATCTATATGTCTGTTTACTAAGACCACACAGTGTTAATTATTTTAGATATATAGTAAGTATTGGGATTGGGAAGAGTGATTCCTTCCACTTTTTTCAACATTGTTTTAGTTATTTTGGTTCCTTTATCTTTCCATATACATGTTATTTTTAATTTACTTTTATTCTTTTCTATACATCTATAAAAATTCATAGTGAGATTTGATAGGAATTATGTTAAACCTGTAGATCAGTTTTGGGAAAACTGACATCTCTAATATGTTGAGTCTTTGAACATGAACATGGAATCTCTTTCCATTACTTAGGTCTTTAATTTCTTTCACTGGCATTTGATAGTTTTGTTAGATTTACATCTAAGTGTTTTTATTTTTGAACAATTGCAAATAGTATTTATTTAAAATTTAAGTTTTTATGTTGTCATTACTAGTACATAGAAATACAAGGTGGGGGGGACACAAACAAAACCCAAAATTACTTTTTGGGGGGCAGGCCCCTTGTAGTACAGGCTGCTCTCACTAGGTAAAGTTTTCTAGGAACCCATTGATATCTGTGTACCAACTAGCACTGTTATGAGAAGTTGCATTCAGCTTCAGTGAATAAAGTTTTTATAATGTCTTTATAAAGTTTTTTTGGAGATTATTTCAGTGTGTTTGCCCATTTCATGATGGGTGATTTACAAGTGCACCCGCCCACACCATGCTGAATGTTTAGTAATTTTTGACCATGGCGTAAGCCCTGTGCCCTACCCTCCCTATTCACCCAAGCAACTTTCTTTTGTTTTCTCGCATGAAAAAAATCCTCAGAAGGAAATGTTTTGCCAATGAGGAAGAGGTGAAAAAAAAAATGGTGAAAGAACTAAAAGACATTACAACCGACAAGTTCAAAATCGGTTTTGATCAGTGGAAAAAGCATCTTGTTAAGTGTACTGCATCAAACGGACAGTACTTTGAAGGTGACTGAAGTTTAAATATGTAAGAATAAACACACAATTTAAAAATAAATCTTGGGTTCCCTTCCATATATATATTTTTTTCTTTTTGAGTCAGGATTTTGCTCTCACTTTCACTCTTTTTACCCAGGCTGGAGTGCAGTGGTGTGATCATACCTCACTGCAGCCTCAAACTCCTAGGCTCAAGTGATTCTTCCACCTCAGCCACTTAAATAACTGAGTGTACAGATGCATGTCACCACACCTAGCTAATTTTTTAATTTTTGTTTTTGTAGAGATAAAGTCTTGCTATGTTGCCCAGGTTGTTCTCAATCTTCTGGCTTCAAGCAATCCTCCTGCCGTGGCCTCCCATTGCTTTTGAGGATTTGATCATAATTTCGTTGCCTAGGCCAAAGCCCAGAAGAGTTTTTCCTAGATTTTCTTCTAGGATTTTTAAAGTTTGAGATCTTATATTTCAGTCTTTAATTCATCTTGAATTAATTTTTATATATGGTAAGAGGAAGCGTTCCTGCTTCAGTCTTTTGCATATGATTAGCTAATTTTCCCAGCATAGTTTATTGAATGGGGTGTCTTTCCCCTGATGTTTACTTTTGTCAATTTTGTTATTCAGTTGATTGTAGGTGAGAAGCTTTATTTCTTGATTCTCTGCTTTGCTCCACTGATCTGTGTGTATATTTTTGTACCAGTACCTTGCTGTTTTGGTTACTATAATCTTACAGCATAATTTGAAGTCAGATAATGTGATACCTCTGGTTTTGTTCTTTTTGTTTAGGTTTGCTTTGGCTATTTGGGCTTTTTTTGTTTCTATGTGAATTTAGGAATTGTGTTTTCAAATTCTATGAAAAATGACGCTGGCAATTTGATAAAGATTATGTTAACTATGCAGATGGCTTTGTGCAGTGTAGACATTTTAATGATATTAATTGTTCCAGTCCATGAGCTTGGAATGTTTTTTCATTTGTGTCATCTTTGATTTCTTTCATAAATGTTTTGTAGCTATTGTTGTAGAGCTCTCTCAACTCCTTGGTTAGATGTATTCCTAGGTGTTTTGTTTTATTTTATGTTTTATGGCTAGTGTAAGTGGAACTGTGCTCTTGATTTGATTCTTAGCTTGGACATTAATAGTGTATACAGATGCTGCTGATTTTTGGATGTTGATTTTATATCCTGAGATTTTACTGAATTTGCTTATCAGGTCTAGGAGTCTTTTGTTGGAATTGTTAAGAGTTTTCTAGATAAAGAATAATATCATCTACAGAGAGATAATTTGACTTCTTTTTTTTTCTATTTGGATATCTTTTTTTTTTTGAGTTGGAGTCTCACTCTGTCGCCCAGACTGGAGTGCAGTGGCCGCTCCCAGCCACCGCAGCCTCGACCTGCTGAGCTCCGGCGATCCTTCTGCCTCAGCCTTCCAAGTAGCTGGAACTACAGGCGCGCACTACCACGCCCGGCTCATTTTTGATTTATTGTAGAGATGAGGTCTCACCAAGTTGCCTGGTGGGTCTTGAAGCTCAGGCAATCCAGTTACCTCAGCCTCCCAAAGGCGCGGGATTACAGGCTGAGCCACAGAGCCCGGCTTGGATATCTTTTATATCTTTCTCTTTGCCTAATTGCTCTGGCTAGGACTTTAAGATTAAGTAGAAGTGAAGAGAGTGGACTTTCTTGTCTTGTTCCAATTCTTAGAGGGAGGAAGAATGTGTCCAACTTTTATCCATTCAGTAGGATGTTAGCTGTAGGTTTGTCATAGCTGGCTTTTATTATTTTGAAGTATGTTCCTTTGAAGTCTACTTGGCTATCAATCTTGTATATCCTTTAAAAGAACCAACTTTTCATTTCGCTAATCCTTTGTGTGGCTTATTGGTCTCAGTTTCTTTTTTTTCTCTCTTTATGTTATTATTGAGATGTGGAGCACAAGTCAGGATTAGGTACTTATGTAGTCCAAGTGCAGGTGAAGTTTGTGCCTCCAACTTGTCATCACTTCCCCTGCTTTAGGATCAGGTATCCTTTGTGATGCCACATGCCACCTGCTTCCCCTCCAATCCCTTCCTTGGCAGTGTCCCATGACTGCTGATCCCTTCATTGTAGCATTGTGATAAGTATTCAGGACCCACTTATGAGTGAGACCATGTGGCATTCAGTTTTTTGTTTCTGTGATAGACCCATCCAATTTGCGGTGAAGTCCATAATTTTGTCCTTCTTTATGGCTGCATAATATACCATCATGTATATGTACCACACTTTCTTTATCTAGTCCATTTTAAATGGATAGGAGAGTTGGTTTCTTGTTTTTGCTATTGTGAATAATGTGGCAATAAACATGTGTATGCAGGTATCTTTTTTGTAGAATGATTTGGGTTCCTCCAGCTATAATCCTAGAAGGGAGAATGCTGGATCATATGAAGGTCAATTTCTAGTTCTTTTAAAAATGGCTGCACTGTTTTCCATAGAGGTTGGACTAATTCGCATTCCCACCAACAGTGTAGAAGCATTCCCTTTTCTCTGCACACACACCAACATATGCTGTTTTTTTATGTACTAATGATGGCCATCCTTATTGGAATTCAGTGGTGTCTCAATGTGGTTTTAATTTGCATTTCCCTGATGATCTGTGAGGCTAAGCATTTTTTCATATGTCTATTGACTGCTTGTATGTCTGCTTTTGAGAAGTGTCTATTCATGTATTTTACCCACTTTTTAATAAGATTATTTATTTTTCTCCTTTCGGCTCATTTGAGTACCTTGTAGATCTTAGATGTTAGGCGTTTGTCAGACACATTATTAGCAAATATTTTTCCCCATTGTTTGGGTTATCTTCTTGCTTTCTTGTTGGTTTCTTTTGTTGTGCAAAAGCTTTTCAGTTTAATGAGGTCCTACCTGTCTATTGTAGCTTCAAATTCACTTTTGGGGATTTGATCATGAATTGGTTGCCTTCTCCTATGTGCGTAAGTGTGTCTCCTACATTTTCTTCTATGAGTCTTATAGGTTGAGGTTTTACGTTTAGGTTTCTGATCCATTTAGAGTTTAGTTTTGCATATGGAGATAGGGGTCTTGTTTCATTCTTCTACATGTCGTCAGTCAGTTTTCCTAGAACATTTTGCTAAATAAAATCTCTTCTCCCCAGTGGTTGTTATTGATGGCTTTGGTGAAGATGAGTTAGTTGGGTTTTTGCTTCCCGAATTAAGAGATTGGGTTTTTGGTTCTAGAATCTCTATCCTGTTTCATTGATCTATATGTTTGTTCTTGTACCAGTACCAGGTAGTTTTGATTATTGTAACCTTATAATAAAGTTTAAAGTCTGGAAGTGTGATACCTCCCACTTTGTTCCTTTTGCTGAGGATTGTTTTGTCTATTCTTGCTCTTTTTTTTTTGTTGTTGCTTCCACATGAATTTCTGTATTGTCATTTCTAGGTCTGAGAATAATGATACTGGTAATTTGATGGGTATTATGTTGAATCTGTAGATTGCCTTGGGTAGGTTGGACATCTTGACAATTGTGATTCTTTCAGTCCATGAGCATGGAGTATTTTTCCATTTGTTTGTGTCCTCTTTGATTTCTTTAAGCAGTGTTTTGTAGTTCTCATTGCAAAGGTCTTTCACTCCTCTGGTTAGGATGATGCCAAGGTATTTCATTTTTTTTTTCCAGTGACTGTTGTGAATGAGATCGTGCTTTTTATTTGATTCTCAGCCTGTTTGTTACTGGTCTATAGAAATGTCACCATCTTTTGCAAGTTGATTTTGTACCCTGAAACTTTACCAAAGTTATTTATCAGTGTAAGGAGATTTTTGATAATCTATTTTTGGTTCTCAAAGTATAGGATCATATTGCCCACAAAGAGGGATAGCTTAACTTCCTCTTTGCCTATTTGGATACCCCAGGTTTCCTTCTCTTGCTTGATTGCTCTAGAAAGGATGTCCAGCACTACGTTTAGCAGAAAGGGTGAGAGTGGACAACCTTGTCTTGCTTCTGTTTACAGGGAAATGCTTATAACTTCTGCCCATTGAGCAATTTGCTGGCTGTGGGTTTATCATAGATCACTCTTACAGCTCTATTAAAAAATGAGCAAAGGACTCGAACTGGGCTTTAACTGTTTTGAGGAATGTTCCTTTTATATCTAGGTGTTCAAGAGTTTTTACAAGAAGGATTGCTGGATTTTGTTGAAAGCTTTTTGTGTTTAATGATATAATCATGTGGTTCTTGTTTTTAGTATTTGTTAATGTATTGAATTATATTTATGGTCTTGGGAATGTTGAACCAGTTCTGCTTCCTGGGAATGAAGCCAACTTGGTCATGGTGGCTAATTCTTGAGATGTGTGATTGGATCTGATTTGCTAGGATCTTATTGAGAATTTTTGCATTTATGTTCATCAAGGAGATTGACCTGTAATTCTTTTTCCTTGTTGAGTTTTTACCAGGTTTGGGTATGTGATGTTAGCTTCATAAAATGATTTGTGGAGAGTTCCATTTTTCTCATTTGTCTGGAAAACTTTCGGGAGGATTGGTATCAGCTCCTCCTTGCATGTTTTGCAGAATTCAGCTGGAATTCCTTTTTTTAAAGGTAGATTTCTTATGATGGATTCAATTTCCTGGATTGTTACTACTCTGTTTAGGGTTTCAATTTCTTCTTGATTCAATCTTGGGAAGTTGTGTCATGTCAGAAAATCCTCCATTTCCTTTAGGTTTTCAAGTTTGTTTCCATGCATAATAATCTCTGATAATCTACATTTAGAAATGCAAAAGATGAAGTCATAAGTGATCCAGAAGAATTTCAATTTCATTTTAGATTTTATTTCAGTTCTGATCTGATTTTGTTTTTTTCTTTTCTTCTGCTAGCTTTGGGTTCAGTTTGCTCTTGTTTTTTCTACTGCCTTTAAGTGTAGCATTAGGTTGTTTATTTGAGATCTTTCTATCTTCTTGATGTGGGCATTTGGTGTTCTAAACACTCCTCTTAACACTGATTTTGTAGCATCCCAGAGATTTTGGTATGTTATGTTTCTATTTTCATTTGTTTCAAAGAATTGTTTAATTTCTATCTTGATTTTGTTGTTTATCTAAAAGTTATTCAGGAGCAACTTGTTTAGCTTTCGTGTAATTGTAATGGTTCCTTTTGGTATTACTTTCCATTGATATTCCACCATGGTCAGAGAAGATGCTTGGTATGATTTTCATTTTTTGGAATTTGCTGAGTTTTGCTTTATGATCAAGCATGTGGTAGATCTTAGAATATATACTGTGTGCAGATCAGAAGAATGCATATTGTTGGTAAAATATTCTGTAGATGTCACTTAGGTTTAATTGGTCAAGTGTTGAATTTAAGTTCAGAATTCTTTATTAGTTTTCTGTCTTAGTGATCTGATTAAGGCTGTTAGTGGGCTGTTGAAGTTCCCCACTTATTGTGTGCCTGTCTAATCTTCTTTTGGATTTAGTAGTAATTGCTTTGATAAATGTGGGTGCTGTGATGTTGGGTGCATATATGTAGGGCAATTAAGTCTTCTTGTTGGATTGGACTCTTTATCATTATGTTTATTGTACTTATTTTTATGTTGTTTAAAAGTCTGTTTTACATGATATAAGAAGAGTAACCTCTTTTTTTTCCATCTGTGTGGTACATCTCTTTTCCATTCCTTTTTCTTGAACTTACGAATATTGTTGCAAGTGAAATTGGTATCCTGAAGACAACAGAAGGATGGATCTTGTTTTTACTATTTGCACTATGTCTTTTAATTGGAATTTAGGTCACTGACCTTTAAGGTTACCATTACTACGTGGAGTTTTATTCTTGTCATAGTGTTGTTAGCTAGCTGCTTTATAGTCTTGGTTTTGTGGTTGTTTTATAGGGTCTGTGAACTATGTACTTACATGTGCTTTTGTGGTAGGAGGTATTGTTCTTTCATTTTCATGTTTAGAATTCCCTTAATCATCTCTTTAGAGCCAGTATGCTATTGATTGCTTAGCGATTCTTAGTGTTTGCTTGCTTGCAAAATACTTGATTTCATTTTGGTTATGAAACTTAATCTGATGGGGTTAAGAAATTCTTGGCTGGCATTTCTTTTAGCAATGCTAAAAATGGGTCCCCAATCCCTTCTTGCTTGTAAGGTTTCTAATGAGAAGTTCACTGTTAGTCTAATGAATCCCCTTTGTAGGTAATAATGTCCCTTCACTCATGTTGCCTTGAAGATTTTTCTTTTGCATTTACCTTAAATAGTCTGATGACTAGTGCCTTGAGGATGGTATTCTTGTATAATATCTTGCAGGAGTTTTCTGAATTTCTTTTGTCTGCATGTTGACCTCTCTAGCAAGATTGAGGATTATGTCCTCAAATATGTTTTCAAGGTTACTTCACTTCTCTTCTTTTCCCTCAGGAATGCCACTCAATCAAAGATTTGGTCTATTTTTAAAATCTTATTTTTCTCAAAGACTTTGTTCATTAAAAAACAATTTAAAAAAAAATTTTTGTCTGACAGTGTTGACTTGAAGGGTTGGTCTTCAAGCTCTGAAATTCTCTCTTCTACTTGGTCTAGTCTGTTGTTAATGCTTGTGACTATATTTTGAAATTTCTGGAGTGACTTCTTCAATTTCAGAAGTTTAGTTTGATTCTTTCTAGTATGGCCATATCATCTTTTAATTGGATGCTTTTCCTGGTTTCTTTGTTTTGTGTTTCTACTTTCTCTTGGGTCTTGTTGAGTTTCTTTGCCATGCATATTCTGAAGCCTATATCTATCATCATAGTCATTTCATTCTAGGTAGGATCCATTCCTGGGGAGCTGGTATGATTCTTTGGAGATGTTGAAACCCCATAGCTTTTGCATTGTTGGAGTTCTTATACTGGTTCCTTCTCACCTGGAGGAGCTCTTTTTTTTTTTTTTTTAATTTGCTATCATTGGAATGTGACTTCTTTTCTCTTCTGTTTGTCTTTGTGCGTATGTCTATGGCATAAGTTGTATATGATTGATTGACCTGGAGACCTGAAATCAGCAGAGCAAAGTGAGTTGTGGGAGGTAGTAAGCAGTCATGCTCTTTATAGCAGTGTTTTGGTCAATGATTGCATGTAAGATGATGGTCCCTTAAGGTTATAATACCATATTTTTTTTGCATTACCTTTTCTATGTTTAGTTATGTTTAGATACACAAATACTTACCATTGTGTTACAATTGCATATGGTATTCAGTCAATAGAGATCAGTAACAAGATCAAAGAAGTCACGTAGGAAAAGGGCTGTGCTGGCCAAGGCCCTGGATGTTCAGGGACAGGAAAATCCCCTGGACACCTTCCTGCGACAGGTCAGTTATTCCATCCTAAGTCAGGAGACTCTTCCATGGCTTGTAAGGAGTTCTAACTTCAGAACCCCATGGCCTAAATTAGTCTTGTAGTCTTTCCCTGAACCCTTGAGACTCCCATAGAGATTGAACTTCACAACAACCTTCCAAATGCAATGCTGAAAAGCAAATAACTTAGGATATTTGAGTCATTTTTACATAAACAGCTTTACTGCTCATTGCTTTTGGATCTAGATGGCTTACACTTTCTTCTAGCTGGCTCAGGACTATGGGACTTGCAGAAAATTTATTTCCTAAGCTCCTTTGTCAATTTGCTTCTAGATATGTAGTTATATGCAGTTATGCTCCACACAATTACATTTTGGTTAACAACAGACTGCATATACAGTTATAATACTATATTTTATGGTGACTTTTCCATGTTTAGATGCACAAATACTTACCATTGTGTTATAGCTGCATGCAGTATTTAGTACACGCTGTGCTGGTTTGCAATCTACTAGCAACAGGCTACCTTATAGCCTAGGTGTGTATTAGACTAGACTGCCTAGATTTGTGTAAGTACACTTTATGATGTGTACACAATGATGACATTGCCTAAGGACACATTTCTCAGAACCTATCCCAGTTAAGTGATGCATGCCATGAAGAACCATGTTACCTTTTAT
The DNA here is from genome assembly GCF_000164805.1 of Carlito syrichta. Taxonomy (NCBI): domain Eukaryota; kingdom Metazoa; phylum Chordata; class Mammalia; order Primates; family Tarsiidae; genus Carlito; species Carlito syrichta. The sequence continues at coordinate 614,490 of NW_007250687.1, forward strand.
ACACAGAGTTGAAGAGTGAGTGGCCCATTGGCTGTGTGCAGGGCCATATTTCTGAGTCTTCCCATCAATACATTCATCTCAGAGACTCTCTAGAACTGCCCTGGTGACTCTCAGGTCCTTCTAAATGCTACTTCCCACTGGCTCTCCAGGCCAAACTCTCTAGCTTTCCTCACACCTAATCTAGTGAGTGGAGATACCCTTTGTGGAAATAGCTAATAAAGCAGTGTCATAGGGTACAGGTTGGAGGCTGAGCTGTGCTAGAGTTGGGGTCCACACACAGTTGGCTCTCTACTAAGAGGCCTCCTTGGAAGCCCCCCACGACCTCCTGGAAGTGCACCAAGGGAGAAAAAGAACTTTTATGTGCACCAGTGCATGGAGGAGGAGGCTGAAGATAAGGGCAAGGAATATAGAGATTGAGTCTCAGAGACCTACCCCATGTAAGGCTGGTATGTCTGACTCTGGCAGGATAGCCGCTTCTCTGTGGCCCACAGTCTAGGTGGTCCACTACCCCTTTTCTTGGGCCAGTGAATTTCTGAAGTTGTTCATCTCTGGGATGTCTCGAGTCCTTCTTGGGCTTCATGTAGTTTTAACTAGGTTCTTGCATTAACGTTCCCCTCATGCAGTATCTGAAATGACTCAGTTTTCCCGCCTGTACCCTAACTTATACAAGCTCTCCACTATTTTTTCCTTACATTAGCTTACCCTACAACTACACTCTCAATAAATTGTATTTATTTATGATTTTATTGTTGTTGGAGGTTGTGCTACCCAAGTATTTATGTTCAATATGCACAGCTATTGACTTGAATGAATCATGTACTTCACTTATCAGAACACACGTGGTCAGAGAGCCCCTGTGTGCAGTTTTGTGTAGGAGAGGTTCTTACTGTGATGTGCCAGGTCCACACACTGATGGCAGAAAACATAGGAAAATTTACCAAGCTATCATTGTGCTTTATTCTCTTTGCTGCAGATGCTTTTCCCTCTTTAAACGAAGTAGCCAAACACTTGTGTTCCTGTGCTTGAGGGTACTTTGGATGAAAGATTTAAAAGAAGAAGTTGCCAGAATATGCTCCCTCTGTTGATTTGTTTTTCAAAGCCTGGGGTCCTTGGAAAGATGATGCTAAGTGGCCCCAGTAGGCCAAGGAGAGTGCCTTTGAGGAGTTGCTCCCCCAAATCCAAGTCTTGGTGAAGAGTCTCCACGTTTTCCTGATGAGTGTGAGGTAGGGTCTAGGGAGTTTCCTTGCAGGGCAGAGAGCCAGGTTCACCTGGCAGGAAGATGCTGTGGGCTACTCAGTGGTTTTCAGCCTGCTGACTATAACCTGAAAGAAGTATTCAAGCCCTGGCAGCATCCCAGGAACATGCAGCATAGAAATTGCAATCAGCAGAAATCGTCTATGGGACAATGGCCAAAAGACCCTACCTCAGTTGTCCCAGGTTACTTAAAGCCCCTGAAATCATCGCATGGCACGTGGGGGAAGAAATCCCCAGTGAATTTCTTGTCTGCCTGGTGGATTGGGGTCTTGAAACATATTAAAGTTAATGTTGAGACATAAAGAACCGTATTACTTGATACACACAGAGTGGGAAAGTGAGCTGCCCACTACCCGTGTGCAGGGCATATTTCTGAGAGAGTCTTCTAATCAACACATTCATCTCAGAGACTCTCTAGAGCTGCCCAGGGGACTTCCAGGTCCCTCTAGATGTTACTTCCCATTGACCTCCCAGGTCAAACTCTCTAGCTTTCCCCACACTTTATCTAGTGAGTGGAGATACGCTTTGTGGAAGTAGCTAACAAAGCAGTTTCATAGGGTACAAGTTGGAGGCTGAACTGTGCCAGAGCTGGGACTAACACACAGCTGACTCTCTACTAAGAGTCCCACTTGGAATTCCCCTATGACCTTCTGAGTACACCAAAGGAGAAAAGAGCTCATTCCAGAGACAAAGGCCTCCCTGGCTAGAGGGAGGGACATTCTGAGTATGGCAAGGTCTCTTGGATTTGTCTCTGGACCCACGTGGAGACGTGTGTCTGGTTCCTGGGGGTGGATGCAGGAACAGAAGTAACAACAGCTGCACTCAAAGCTATGTGGCAGGGAACACCGGCCTGGGTGACCAAGTGTCACACACACGGAGGAACGGATCAGCCATATCAGAAGGCAGCCATCAAGGAGAAAATCTGGGACTCAGAGTAATGGTGACAGCAATCTCAGTGCCTTGGGGAACAGAGCCCAGGAAACCTGGAGACACTTAACCTTATAGAAGCTGCTATAAGGTTCAACAAGGACAACAAATCCAGCACAAGTGACCATGGGGTTATTGCAAGAGGGTGGCTGCCTGTAGCTTGCTGACAAAAATATTCAGGTTATGTCAGGGGACTCTGGGAATAACTGTAGGGGATTTGGAGAACTGGAGTCCTAAGTCAGGGAGCAAGAGAAAATTCAAGAAACCCCGGATTGCATAGAGTGGAGAGGTAGATGTATGAGGGAGAGAAGGGGTCTGAGGCACTGCTACTCAGAACTGAGACTTGGGGAGAGGAAAGAGGAATGGGTCTAAGACCAGGGCTAGTCTTCTCTTCCCTTTGCTCTAGAATTGTTACCTTGTAGGATGGGCTTTACCAACAGAACGTGCCCCTCAAAAGTTTAGAAGCTATTTAACCCATTGACTCCCAGGAAACTCTCTAGACCACAGGCTTCTTCAGGGTAGGCTCCAGGATTCTGTGTAAGAAGGCTTAAGGAAGAGGGTACCAAAAGGCTGATCTAGAAGCTGGATTTATATGGAAATAATTTTAATCAGATTATTTGATGGGGTGACTTGGGAGCTTCAGGCAGTCTTGAGGAAAGGATGGTTCCATATATTTTAGCTCCTCCGTTTTGGCATTCCCCCTCAGAGGCTGCACATGGGACTGAACTTCCCACAGCTCCAGCAAGACTATCACCTCACTTGTGAGTAAACCATTGGTTCTTGGGAGAAATAATATTTACTGACAACCACACAGGAAAACAATTGCCATGTTGTGAGGCAGGACACTGGGGCTTCGGCTTCACTTTGACGGTGACTTGACTTGTGAGCTTAGGCAGTCTTGTCCCTCTTTTCTCATCTGTAAAAGGTGAAGGTTGGACTCATGAATCAGTGAGGATCCTGCAATGCATAGGGACCCTTTGCGTGGAGATGAGTGTGGCAACTTCAGAGCCTCAGACGAAACGGTACACTCCACACAAGTCCCCATGAGGTGGGAGGATCCTCTGAGCAGATCACCCATCATTCTTCCTAGAGCTTCTTGGTGTATTCATTTCCATCTTAGGGAAAATATTTTATCGTTTTTTATTCATAAGCCATATTTCTCCCAATAAACTCAATTCTGTTCAATGTAATTGCTTGCCCCTGTTGAACTTGACAGTTATCCAAAGCCATGTCATTAGCCCAGGAACCATAAAAAGAAATGTCTTCTACTTGTTCCTATCCTAAATCTTTAGTAATAGGCTTTTCTTGTTTCTTTGCTCTCTTCTCATCTTCAGAAAACATATTTCTCAAAAGCTACCAGTCTGTGACATTTTCTTGAGCAAGTACACATTTTTAGATGGCAGAACTTTCTGTCATGTGATAAAAGCATTGAGTTGGAAATAGTGAGGGAAGATGACCCATTTCAATTGTTTATTTTTTATGACCTGTTTCTGCAAAGTGTTGATTGCTAATGCAGCCAGTGAAGTCAGTTCTGAAGTTGCTTCTGCCAAGATAGAGGAAGCTTCGGAGAAAAGTTCTGGCTGCCTTGTTTTATAAGGGATTCAAGAAGGTACTCAACTGGACCTGTCCTATGAGGGGCAAGGGCCCGATTCTCTGGTGTCCAGTTGAGCTCTGTATTTGCCAGCTATTGTTAGTTGATACAACAGAAGTCAGCCAACCCTACTGCTCAATGGAGGCACATATCTTATCAAAGGTGGACTGTCAGTGGTAGGTCAGCCTTGAGGGTATCTGCATTCCCTGTGGTCCTGCTCCATACCTCTTCATTCTGAAGCCAGTAACAAGGGGGCCTCCCTAATCTAGTGCATCTATTCTCAAGACAGAGAGAATAGAAAGCACCAGAACACCAAATGGGATGGTAGAAGGGCCCACAATGCTACCCATAGATCTGGGGATGCCCCCCGAGTGTTGTAACTGGAGAGGAGTAAAAACAATCAACCTGATGGCCACCTGGAAGCCCCTAAGATTTCTCTGAGCCTGACCCGAATGCATGTGCTTGTGCCAGGCAGTTCCCCAGAGCAGGGCCAGAGCCAGCCCAAACCTTGGCACAAAGAGCTCAGCTCTGGCCATTTGTGCAACACTGGGACCCCGATCCTCAGGAATCTTCAGCTGGGAGCAAAAGTCTTGGTTCTCTAGCAGCTTTTCAAGGAAGTTGCAAAACACTGAGTTTGCTTGTGGGAACCCAGGCCTCTCCCACCTTTTCTTTTGTGTAAACAAAGAAACTGCCAAATTGGAAACACTCTCTCCCTCGTCTTTCCTTCAAAAGATAATAATGTGAACTATTCATCATTTTTATTTCATGTGGTGAACAATCACCAGAAGAAAGACACTCCTCTCTCCATTGGCCCATGCACTTTTGTCCCCATCAACAATTGGATCTGGCATCTACTCATGTTTATTTCGACTTAATAATTAAAGAAGAATGCTAAGTGTGCAACTCAACTTTATTCCAAATGCTAGAAAGATCTGGAACAATGTAACCCCTTGAGAAAAGCTTAGGGAGGAAAAAAAAACAAATTTAGAAATAACAAATTTGGAAATAACAGAGCATCTTAATTTTGGACACATGCAACTTTCCTAGATCGTCTTTTTTTTTTTTTTTAAAATAAGGATCTTCTGAAAATCAACAAAAGGAGGTCATTTGTAGTAACAATTTCAGAATAACCATTAGAAACCAAACAAAGAAAAACATCTGGAGATGATGGATAAGAGGATACAATAATCCACGTGAGTATTATTTTTTAAAAGTGACTAATGAGTAAATATAAAAACCAAGTCACACAACCATCCCTGTGTACTTGTTTGTGACAAACTAAAAAAATTTAGCCTAGTATTTTATACAGAGGAGTATTTGTTGCTGTTATGCCCTGCATCCTCTCATTAAACTCTGCCACAACCCAGGAAGGGTCTGCATTTTGGCATTGCTGATGAGAAAGCTGGGGAATTCTCCTCAGTCATAGGGCTGGTGGGCCTGGTGTTCACTTTGGAATCTGTCTCTCTTGTTGGCAAAACATGTGCCTCCACTCCTAGCCTGTTCTACCATGGATAGTCTCGTTCCACCAGGGAGGGAAGCAAGCTACATGGCTGGACTGTGGTTCTATGACCCCAGGTAATTTGGGAAAGGAGGAGCTTTGGTTCAGGTGTTTCCTACTCCCTGGGGCTGCTCAGACCCAGAGTTTAGTCCAAAGTGGCAATATCTGCCACATATCCACTTGGTTTGGCCCTTGGGGATGGCTGATCAGGCGCTACAGGTTAGGCCATCTATTGGGATGAGGAAGGTCTCAGAAAGGTTACAGGCATGGAGGGCGACACATATTTTATAAAGTTGTTCTTCTCCATGCATGTCTCTGTGTATGTTCTAGTTGAGAATATTAGCTTCTTGTGGTGAGGTGAGATGAGAAACGGTAAATCAGTCTACTCGATGGTATCACAGCACCATCAAGAAGCCAAGATACAACTTCTTCAAGTGAAGGACGGCACAGACACATTCATATTTGAACTGTCATAATGGGAATCTTGATCAGTCTGCAAAATGCCTGCAGGGGACAAGGGAGACCAGAATTCTCCATTTCACCTCAATTAATATAAATGGAATAATTCTCACAGGAACAAAAGTACAGATACAAATACAACAGAATATTATCTCAGGCAGTTTACCTCAACATACGCTGCTGTTCACAGCCCCTCCTGCCTAGCCTTCTGTGTCAGAAGTTGGAGGGTTGCAACATTGTCTCCTCAGCTCTCCTTGCTACTAGGAATGACACAGTACTCAGTTCTGGTTCATAGACTGCAAGAGAAAATACACGGGTGGGATCCAAGAGATCTTTCTACTGGGACTACCTTGCCTACATCCTTCTCTAGGCTTTTTTCCCATCTACTCCTCTCTCTGCCTGTAATTAGGGTATGATGGCTGGGGGGTACCACTGCCATCTCCCACACATGACAATTTGCATGCATGCCGATGATGCTGTGACAGGAAAAAGAAGAGGCCTTGCCCTTTGAAGATGCTATTGGTTTCTGAACTTCAAGATTCTGGGTATGTTTGCATACATTTGGACCAGCTTGACAATTCTGGGATTTTGACAGGAATTGAATTAAATCTATAGACCCAGTTAGGAAGAGTTGCCATCTTTAATGATAGCAGGTTTTCCGTGAACATGGAATGTCTTTCTGTTTATTTATTTAATTTCTTTCAGCAACCTTTTGTAGTATTTGAGTGTATAGTGTTAAATTTATCCCTAAGTTTATTATTCTTTTGGCTGTTATTGTAAATTGAATTGTTTCTTAATTTCATTTTCAGGTTGTTTAGTGTACAGAAATAAAATTGACTTAGGTATATTGATTGATCTTGTATCCTGCAACCTTGTAAGCTAGTTTAATCTAATAGTTTTTAATTTTTGTAGATTTCTTAGAATTTTTTTTAGATAGCATGGAAGATTCTTAAAATATTTTTTTATTTCTTTAATATAATATAAGACTGCACAGGTTATTTCTTTTTTACTGGATTTTTGTAGCTTGTGTTTTTCAAGGAATTAGTTCATTTAATCTAAATTGTTAATTATATGGGCAAAAGGTTGATACTGGCATTTTATTATTACTTTCAGTGTCTCTACATTCTGAAAAATATCCCCCTTTTCATTTCTAATATGGGTAATTTGTACCTTCTTTATTTCTTTGTCAGTCTTGCTGGGGTTTTATTGATCTTTTCAAAGAGCCAGCTTTTGTTCTATTGATTTTAGCTATTGTTTTACTGTTTTTAATTTCATTAACTATTGCTCTTATTATTTACTTCTTTCTGTCTGATTTGGGGTTATTTTGCTTTTCCTTTACTAGATTCTTAAAGTAGAAGCTTAAACTAATTTGAAACCTTTCTTCTTCTCTAACATAAGCATTTAATACTATGCATTTCCCTCTATGCAATGCCTTAGTAGAATACTACAAATATTTATAGGCTGTGTTCTCATTTTTATTCAATTTAAAATCTCTGATTTCAATAGAGATGTATTTATTTCATCCTTCATTATTTAGAAGTGTATTATTTAATTTTTAAGTATTTGAGTATTTTAACAAATTTTCTATTTGTTTTTGATTTTTAGATTAATTCTATTTTTTGTTAACAAACATAATTTGTATGATTAAAATCTTTTGCATATGTTAATCTTTGTTTTATGGACTTGGTGTGTTTTATAATGAATGTTCCACGAGCTCCTTGAATGTGCATTCTACAGTTATGAAGCAAATTGTTCTTTAGATGTCAATTAAGTCAAGCTTGTGGATAATGTTTTTCAAATCTTTTATTTTCTTGCTAGTTTTGTCTCCTGTTTCTATTGATAACTGAGAGTAGTGTGCCAAAATCTCCAAGTTTAATTGTGAGCTCGTCGGTTTCTCTTTTCAGTTCTATCACTTTTCATTTTGTGTATTGGGAGTCTGATGTGAGATGGATGCATTAAGGATTATTATATCTTCTTGGTGAATTCATCCTTTATTATTATGCTATGTCCACATTCATTCCTGGTAATTTTTCTTGTTTTGAAGTTTCCTTTTTCTAAAATTAACATAGTCTGCTAGTTTTCAATTTTTTAAATCTAAACATTTTACTTGGGAATAATTTTAGATACACATAAAAGTTGATGATTTGTAATTCGTTAATTTTACTGCTAATATTCTTGCTTGTTATTGTTACAGAATCTAATCCAAAGTACCATATTGTATTTGTTCATTATTTCTCTATGGACTATTTTGGTCTGGGAAACTTCTTAGTTTCAGGTACTCCAATGTCTTTTTCTTTCTTTTTTAAAAAAGATATTGGTAACTTGTAGAACACTGGTTAGGCATTTTGTAGAATGTCTCCCAATTTAAATTTGTCTGACTTTTTCTCATGATTAATCTGGGTAATAGATCTTGGTTTTCTTATGATTCATGCTATTTATATTATTACATTTAAAATAAGTTCCTCCAGCCTTATTGAGGTAAAACTGACAAATAAAAATTATATATATTCAAAGTGTACAACATGATATTTTGATATATATAGATATACACATTGTGAAATAAAATTAATTTGTATATCTATTACCTCAGAGTTACCTTTTATATGTTTTTTTGGCAGATGGAACAGAATTGGGTTTTATAATATGTTCTGTAATTGGTATGTTTCTAACTTAAAGTTAAAGAAGTCATTGAAAATTAGATTTATTGTTTTATTTTTATCTTTGTATCCTCTGGTTTTTTTTTTTTTCCCACTGTTTAACCTTTCCATGACTTTAAAAAGATTATTTGGATATTTGAATAGTATGCCTTTAAATTTGGGCTACATCTTTCTCCTTTTTTTGAAAGAAGTTACTCCAAAGATATAATTCATGCCCAACTTCTCACTGTCTACTTAGAGTTAATATTTCACCATTTGAAGTGAAATAATTATAACCACATAAGTTCCTTTATCTTCCCCACTTGATAGTTATCAAATAACAATGTTATAATTTTTGCTGTCAATGATTATATACATTGCAAAAAGGATAAGAAGAGAAAAATAGGTTATTATATTTGCACAGGTATTTATGATTTCTGTTTTTATTTTTCTCAAATCTGGAAATTTCAAGTTGCCCTCCGGAATCATCTTCACAGAATATGTAGAACTTTCTTTAGCAGTTCTTTTGAACAAGTCTCTGGTGACAAATTCCTTTAGTTCTCTGTATCAGAAAATGCCAAGTTCTTTTTTCACTCCTGAAGGGTATTTTCACAGGTTGTAGATTTCTGAGTTAGCATTAAAAAAAAAAAAATTCAGTCCTTTATCGATGTTGTTCCACTGCCTGTTGACCATAAGGTTCTGAAGAGAAATCTGTAATCATCTGACTTGTTACCCTTTATGTAATGTGCCTATTTTCTCCTCTGACTACTTTTGAGAAATTTTCTTTATTATATTTTTTAAGTTTGATTATGATGTGTCTAGGCTAGGCATGACTTTCTTGGAGTTTTCTGAGCATATCTGATCTGTACATTTGTGTCTTTAATTAAGTTTGTGAAGTCTGCAGTTATTATTTCTTTCATCAATTTTTTTTTTTTTGCCCTAATCTCTTTGTTTTCTCTTTCAGGTACTCCAATGTCATGAATGCTAAATTTTAATTTTAGAGTTGTGGGGTAATATGAGGATTGGCTACATAGGTATATTGTGTGCAGGTGGGGTTTGAGCTTGTAGTGAACTCTTTCTCCTCCTGGTAGTGTACTTGGTACCAAATGGGTGTTTATGCGCCCCTTATCCTATCTCCTCTTCTGCTAGTAGATCTCAGTGTCAGTTGTTCCCATCTTTGTGCTCATATACCCAATGTTTAGGGCCTGCTTAGTGTAGAAATGCTGAGAACATGCAGTATTCAGTTTCTGTGATAGTTCCCTTACAATGATGGTCTCTGGCTGCATCCATGCTCCCGCAAAGGACATGATTTTGTTCTTCTTTATGGATGTATAGTATTCCATTATGTACATGTACCACATTTTCTTTATCCAGTCCACTTTTGATGGACATCTGGATTGGCTCCACGTTTTTGCTATTGTATTAATAAATAATACTGCAGTGAACATACATGGACAGGTGTCTTTTTGGTAGAGTGATTTATGTTCCTCTGGGCATATTCCCAGAAGTGGGATTACTGGATAATATAGTAGCTCAATTTTTAGTTCTTCGAGAAAACATCATGCTGCTTTCCCCAAAGGTTGAACTAGATTACATTCCCACCAACAGTAAAAGAAGCATTCCCTTTTCTCTGCAGCTATGTCAGCTCCCGTTGTTTTTCTTACTTTTTAATGATAGCCATCCTGACCAGTATGAGATGCTATCTCATTGTAGTTTTGATTTGCATTTTTCTGATGATTAGTGAAGCTGACCATTTTTTATTCATATGTTTTTTGGCTGCTTGGAAGTCTTCCTTTGAGAAATGTCGTTTATGTCCTTTGCCTGCTTTTAATGGGTTTCTTCCCCCTTTCAGTTTGAGTTCCCTGTAGATCCTGGATGTTAGGCCTTTGTCAGATGCAGAGCTTACAAATATTTTTTTCTCATTCTGTGGTTTGTCTCTTTATTCTTTTGATGGTATAGTACTTTCCTGTGCAAAAGTTTTGCAGTTTGGTAAGGACTCACCTGTCAATCTTTGATTTTACTGCATTTACTTTTGAGGATGTGGCCATGGATTCATTGCCTATTCCAATGTTCAGTAGGGTGCACCCTACATTTTCTTCTAAGACTCATAGTTTGGGGTTTCACATTAAAGTTCTTGATTAATTTGGTGTTAATTTTTATATGTGATGATAGGTATGGGTCTAGTTTCATTCTTCTGCATGTGGTTAGCCAGTTTTCCCAGCATCATTTGCTAAATATGGTATTTTTCTCTCCAGTGTTTGTTTTAGTTAGCATTACCAAAGATTAGTTGGTTGGAATTGTCCTGTTCCATTGGTCTAGGTGTTTATTTTTGTACCAGTACCATGCTGTCTTGGTTACTGTAGCCTTGTAGTAAAGTTTGAGGTCTGGAAGTGTGATGCTTCTAGCCTTGTCTTTTTGCTGAGGAGTGCTTTTAGCTATTTGGGTTCTTTTTTGCTTCTATATGAATTTCTGTAATGTCTTGTCTAGGTCTGTGAGAAATGATGCTGATAATTTCATAGGGATTATATTGAATCTGTAGATTGAATGCTATATGTTTTTATATTGTCCTGTTTGTCTTCACAGATATGTTTATTTGTAAACCTAATTTCTCTGTATTCTTAATGTTGGCAGTTTCCATAGAGTTTATTCAGTGAAGATTTTATTTTAGATTTTGTATTTTTTTAGTTGCAAAAATTTCACTTGTTTTTTTAAAAGTATAGTTTCTATTCTCTACCAAAAGTGTGTATTTGTCTAGTTGTGTCAAAATTGTTCACCTTTAATCTCATGAATTATGATTAAAATAACTGATCATTCAAAAATCTGGGTCATCTTGGAGTTAGATCTATTGATAATTATTTTCTTTGGGAGGAGACCATATTTTTCTAGATTTGGCACATCAAATTATTTTGGTTTATTTTCTTAACAACTTGCATGGTTGTTTGATCCCTCAGTAGAATGTAGAAGTTTTTAGGTTGAGACAACTTAATACTGTTCATTCTGCCAGTTCTGTCTTAGCTTCTGTGAGTGGTGGTTCCAGTGTCAGTTCAGATTCAGTCTTCCTGGTTTTGATTGGATCTTTTGCTCTCATGTACCATTCATTGGTTTCTCTGGAAGTTGGGTAGTGGTTTATACCATAATTCAATACCCAAAGACTTTGCTATGCATCTTTGCATGTTTTTGTGTGCACGTGTGTGTGCGTGGGCGCATGTGTGGCGCCCCCCCCCACAAATACACACACCCCTCAAAAGAAAACCTGGTACTTGTATTGATTCATGCACAGAATTATAACTTCTATTCTCCAGCTCTCTTTTCTTAAGTGTTTCCCCTGTGCTATCTGGTTTCCAAGGGCCTTTTATTCCAGTTCCTCTGGAAGAGCCCCAGAAAGATGGGATTCTCTTTTGCATGTTCCTCTATTCAGAGAAATGGGATTTTCTTTCAGAGTTTTAGGTTATTTTGTTGTTGCAGCCATTGTAATAGTTCAGATTCACAATTGGCTGGTATTGGGGCACAGATGAGAGACAGGTTATGGGGAGATGGGAAGAGGTGTGGGGAGGGGTGGGGAGAGAGAGAGAGAGAGAGAGAGAGAGAGAGAGAGAGAGAGAGAGAGAGAGAGAGAGAGAGAGAATATCTTTCCATACTCTCCAGCTTGCAGCAATATTTTTTGTCTTGGTCCTTGGACAGAAAAGTTTTCTTGTTTTGGAGTTTTCACTAACTGCATCTATTACATGATTTCCTGCTTAATTCACCCTCAAGTTAAGACTGGAGAAGGAAAAATATCTACAAGGAAAACATCACTGTGTTGGTCATTCTTCAAGTTTTGGTTTCCTTTTGAAATGCATCTGCTATTATTTACTTTACAAAGTTATCTTGTAACACCTTCTATGCTGTTGTTGGAAATGTAGAATGGTGGAGACATCATGAAAGGCTCAAATAATATAATTGAGTTGATTTCATCTAGGTCTGGAAGCCAAAGGTACACATTTTCAGTTGGGTGAATATTAGAAGTGTCATATGAGCTAATGGGGAGTCCTCTGACCCTATACTTCTTCTCAATTTTAATAAAAATAATGTCCTTATGTCATTGGGCATGAGTATTAAATTAGATAACATGTGTGAAACATCTAGTATCATTTGTTTAGTACATTGTATGAGATATAAAATGTACTCACTTTCATTTCTTCAAGGCATTTGATAGTTTTGTTTATTTCTAGTTATCAGATTCACTGTTGCAATCATGCAGTACATTCAGTTCTTGCTTTTGTCATCGTCTCCTGGATATAAATATATTTGGAGATATGATCAAAGCCTTCCAAGAAAATTTCTGTACACACATTGATATGATAGAAATTGCATGAGCATCTGACTGACCACAAAAGAATGTTGTACTTAGAATAGTTCTAATTTATGGATGACAATCCAAACTTTGAATATATTGGAATGGACTAAGAGTCCATTCAGATTTCTCTTTTTCTCAAGTTCTGGCCATTGTTGTTCAATAGAGAAATACTAAAAATATAGCCTCTCATGAAATTTCAACACTTCAGGGTACAGTAATTACATGGCTGGTGAAAAAATACACTTTTCCAACTTCCTTGAAGCTTCTTGTTTTGTTCTTTGGATTCTTATTTGAGCTTATATGTTAAGCAGAGAACAAAAGTCCATATTGATTTTTCTTTTGACTCCTCAGTGTCTCCACTGGTACAGCATAGGGTCAAAGGACTCCCCATTAGCTCAACTGACTTCTGATTTTATTGGGTAGATTCAGAAGAGTGAGGAGACAGAGTTTCATTACTGCAGTTTTGTCAATTACTCATGCTAGAATGTGACTTTTAGTAATTTCTTACCCTCTTGATGGTCTTGCTCTTTATAGTGTTATTTTATTGCTGGATCTTTCTCTGAAGAATAAATTTGATGCCTTGACCTATCAATAATAATATTATAGAATAATAAAATAATATGTTTATAAAATATTGGAGCTGAATGGAAAGCTGAAATGTTTTACACAATGTTTCAAAGCTTGTTACTGCATGAGTCAAGGCCAGATCAGTTTTATCTCAATTTGGTTAAATTTTTAGATATTTTGTACTTTAAAACTACTTCCAACAGAGCAATTCATCTGGCTCACCCCAGTCCTCCTGCAGATTGTAGAAATAAGTAGTTATTGTAGTAGTAATTATGGTAATATAGACAAGAAGGAAACTTGTCTACCTCATGGAATTTGGGACATTTAATTAATAATGTATACTGGCTATGTGTATCTTAAGCATAGCTTTAAATAATGAATTTGACCAAGTCTTTTATAAGAGAAAGTATTACAGTAAGTTGCCTGCCAGTAAGACCTTGCTGTAAATTCTGAGTTGTTTTTAATATCAAATATATTTCTTGTTCCTGCCTCCTGTCAGGTTTAAAAGACCAATGTCAACATTTTGTAATCTACATGTTATCTAAGAAAATTATTGCTTAGTACATTTACTTACTCATTATATTTACTACTTACCTAGTGCCATATTTTCTGCTAGGTACTGGAGACAAAATGGTGAGCAAAAGAAAAGACACCATTTACACTGTTTTGGGCTATTATGAATGGAATGTTTGTGTGTCTCTCCCTCAATTCATATTCTAACTCCCTAACCCCCAGGGCTGTACAGTTGACCCTTGAACAACATGGGTTAAGGGCATTGACCCCTTGCATAGTCAAGAATCCGCTTATAGCTTTCATTTTATTTTATTTTGTTTTAGAGTTGTGGGGTAAAAGTGAGGATTTGCTGCTTAAGTAGGTTATACGCAGGTGAAATTTGGGCTTCTAGCTGGTCCGCTCTCTCCTGGTAGTGGACCATGTACCCAGTGTTTTGCCCCACCCCGCACCCCAGCGGTGCCCAGCATCTGCCTATCCCACTCTTGTGCTAGTGTGGCTAGTGTTCAGGGTCCACTTATGAGTAAGAACATACATTATTCAGTTCTCTGTTTCTGTGATAGTTCACTTAGTATGATGATCTCCAGCTGCATCCAAGTTGCTGTGAATGCCATGATTTTATTCTTCTTCATGGCTGCATACTATTCTATTGTGTACACGTACCACATTTTCTTTATCCAGTCCACTTTTGGTGGGCATCTGGGTTGGTTGCATGTTTTTGCTATTGTGAGTAGTGTGGCAATAAACATGCCCGAGCAGGTGTCTTTTTGGCAGAACGAGTTATGTTCCTCTAGGTATATTTCCAGAAGTGGGATTACTGGATCATATGGTAGCTCAATTTTTAGTTCTTTGAGGAAACATCACACTGCTTTCCACAAAGGCTGGACTAGATTACGTTCCCACCAACAGAGTAGAAGCGTTCTCTTTTCTCCCCAGCTGTGACAGTTCGTGCTGTTTTTTGGCTTATCAGTGACAGCCATCCTTACTGGTGTTAGGTAGTATCTCATTGTAGCTTTGACTTGCATTTCTCTGATAATCAGTGAAGTTGAGCATTTTCTCATGTGTTTGTTGGCTGCTTTGTCCTCCTTTGAGAAGTGTCTGTTCATGTCCCTTTCCTACTTTTTAATGGCAATTTCTTTTTTTTCTTTTCAGTTAATGAGTTCCTTGTAGATCCTGGATGTTAGACCTTTGTCAGGTGCATAGCTTGCAAATATTTTTTCCCATTCTGTGGATTGTCTCTTTTGATGGTTTCTTTGTTGTGCAAAAATTTTTCAGTTTGCTAAGGTCTCTCTTGTCTGTCTTAGCTTTTGTTGTGATTGCTTTTTGAACACTTGGTCATGAATTCATTACCTACTGTGACGTCCAGAAGGAGTTTTCCTTATGTTTTCTTCTAAGATTCTTGTTTTTTTTTTTGAGTTGGAGTCTCACTCTCTCACCCAGACTGGAGTGCAGTGGCCGCTTCTGGCCACTGCAGCCTCGACTTGCTGGGCTCTGGCAATCCTTCGCCTCAGCCTTCCAAGTAGCTGGAACTACAGGAGCGTGCAGTACCACACCTGGCTAATTTTTTTGATTTATTGTACAGATGAGGTCTCGCCAAGTTGCCTAGGCAGGTCTCGAACACGCGGGCTCAGGCAATCCACTCACCTCAGCCTCCCAAAGCATGGGATTACAGGCAGAGCCACTGAGCCCGGTTTAAGATTCTTATAGTTGGAAGTTTCACAGTTAAGCCCGTGTTCCATTTTGAATTGATGCTTTTGTATAGTGATAGGTAGGGCTCCAGTTTCATTCTTATGCACGTGGCTAGCCATTTGCTAAATATAGTTTCCTTTCCCCAGTGTTTGTTATTATTGAAGACTTTGTCAAAGATGAGTTGGCTTGTGGACCATGTTTTCATTTCTTGTCTTTTATTCCTGTAACAATACCATTGCACCTTAGTTCCTGTAGGACTGTAATATAGTTTAAAGTCTAAAAGTGTAATACCTCCAGATTTGTTCCTTTTGATGAGGATTGCTTTGGATATTCCTGCTTGTTTTTGCTTTCATATGAATTTCTGTATTGTCTTCTTTAGGTCTGTGAAAAATGATGATGGCAATTTGATGATGATGATGTTGATGTTGGCAATTGAGTCTGTAGATTGCCTAGGGTAGGATATACATCTTAACAATACTGATTCTTTCAATCCATGAGCAAGGGCTGTCTTTCCATTTGTTTGTGTCATCCTTCATTTCTTTTTACAGCTCTTCTTAGTTCTCAATGAAAAGGTCTTTCACTTCTCTGGTAAGGCGGATGTCAAAAAACTTTACTTTTTTGTGGCTGTCATAAATCGGATAGTGTTTTTAAATTTGGTTTTTCACTTGCTTGGCGTTGGTGTATAGAAAGGCATCTGTCTTTTGCACACTGATTTTATAAGTCATTTATTAATGTGAGGAGCTTTTTGACAGAATCTCTAGGGTTCTCTAGTATAGAATCATATCGTCTGCAAAGTGGGATAACTTAACTTCCTCTTTTTCTATTTGGATACCCTTGATTTCCTTTTCTTGCCTGATTGGTCTTGCTAGGACTTCCAGTATTATGTTAAATAGGAGGTGTGAGAGTGAGTATCCTTGCCTTGTGTCAGTTCTTAGAGGGAATACTTTCAGCTTCTGCCTGTTAAGCAAAATGTTGATGGCAGGTTTGCCATAGATGGTTCTTATTGTTTTGAGGAATGTTCCTTTTATGCTTAGATTTTTGAGGGTTTTAATCAAGAAGTGATGCTGGATTTTAATGGATGCTTTTTCTGCATCTTTTGAGATAATCATGTGGTTCTTGGTTTCACACCTGTGAATATGCTGAATTACTTTTATGGTCTTGTGAATGTTGAACCAGTCCTACATCCTGGGAATGAAGCCCACCTGGTTGTGGTTTGTGATTCCTGAAATATGTTTTTTATGCAATTTGTTAGAGTCTTACTGAGAATTTTTGCAACTATGTTCATCAGGGAAATTGGCCTGTAATATTCTTTCTTTGTTGGGTCTTTGCCAACTTGGGGTATCGGGATGATATTAGCTTTATAAAATGAGCTAAGGAGACTTCCTTCCTTCTCGATTGTCCGGAATACTTTCAATAAGATTGGTATCATCTCTTCCTTGTATGTTATGTCTTGTATACTTTAGCTGAGAAGCCATCTGGTCCAGAGCTTCTTCTGGTGGGGAGGTTTCTTATAACTTGAGTCAGTTTCCTGGATTGTTTCTGGTCTGTTTAGGATTTCGATTTCTTCTTGTTTCAACATTGGGAGATTGTGTGAGAATAGGAAATCCTCTATCTCCTCTAGATCTTCTAGTTTATTTTCATGCAGATGTTCATAGAACTCTCTGATAGTCTTTTGAATTTTTTCAGGGTCAGTAGTGATAGTGCCATTTATGCCTCTAACTGTGTATATTTGGACTATTTTTTAGTCAATCTTGCCAGGGGTTTGTCAATCGTATTTATGCTTTCAAAGAACAAGCTTTGTTGTCTTGTTGATCCTTCCTATAGTATTTTTGTCCTCTATATCCTGCAGTTGTTACTTTTTTTTTTTTAGTAATCTGGATTTTTCTACTGAAATTAGGATTTAATTGTTCTTGTCTTTCTAGCTTCTTTAGGTGGAATATTCGGCTATTTACTTGTGATCTCTCTATTTTTTTGATGTATGCATGCAAAGCTATACATTTCTCTCTCATCACTGATTTCATGGCACCCCAGAGATTTTGATGTGTCTCTGTTTGCATTTGTTTCCAGGAATCTCTTTATTTCTGTCTTGATTTCTGTACTGAAGCAAAAGTCATTCAGCTGCATGTTGTTTAGTGTCCATGTCTTTGTGTGTTTTGGGAGGTCATCTTGTTGGTGCTGATATTTATTTTTATTCCACTATGATCTGAGAAAATGCCCTTGCTTCTGTGGTTTGTTGGCTATTTTTGGTGTTTCTTGGCTCATGACAACATAACTCCAGTCTTCAGGTGGCATTTTTCTTGTTTCTATCACTGTTTCCTAATTTCCCCTTTTTATAAAGACACAATCATATTGGAATAAGGCCTACCCTATGGACCTCGCTTTAACTTGATCATCTACAAAGATCCTTTTTCCAAATGAGGTCACATTCACAGGTACTAGGGTTAGGATTTCAACTTCTTTTGGGAGGACACAATTCAGCCCATAACATTTATAATTGCATATAATTTAGAAATCACACTGAGCAACTCTATTTCAATGCTTTTTTTTTGCAGCCTCCACTTATTCATGTGGGGCTCTTTAGGTGTCTGTTCTGAGCACTCCTTTACCTCTGCCTGCTGTTGAGATTCTGTCCACTCATTGTTGTGAAATAAAGACATGCCCTGGAAGCAATTATTGTGGAAGCATTGCTTTAGAAGCATGAAGTTCATCTGCCCTCTTTTGTCTAGTTTTTCTCCTCTCCAGCTCATCCTATTTGTTTTCTGTGTCTCCTCGAGTGTTCGGAGATGTCCAGTCCCTTCCTCAAGTTCTCTGGTGATTTGGAGTTCATCATGTTGTCTGCCTTGGGCAAAAACGAACATCGGGAGACCTTGTGCACCTCCCTGCTTTCTTCCAACCAAGGCATTCATATCTGAAGAAGAGTTGGCCTAGGATTTCTAGAGAGCTAACATCTCTCTGGTCCTCCACTCAGCCTGTTCCTGCCTTGCCAGTCCTGAGAGTGGGGAGGTCGTGAAGGATATGCCATTCCTTACTCTGCCCATGCTCAAGTTGGCACTGTCCAGCCATGGTTGAATGGATTTCATCTATTCCTCTCGGAACTGTATCCCTTGATTCATGTTCCCTACATGGAACCCTGGAGGGCTGCTTGCTCTATGGCTTTGAAATGCTGAAGCTAAACCTGTCTGGATAGGTCTTTCATAACAGAAAGAAGGTGGACCCTGCCCTCAGAGGAGTGATTTCAATTCTAGTTCTGCAAGTGCATTCTCTGACTCTCAGTGTACTCATCTGCAAAATGGGTTTTGTTAATCTCCCAGACTGAGATTATCATCTGTAAAGCACCTAGCACCATTTTGAGTCAAAGCGGACATTTACCAGATACAAGAGATGCTACCACTGCTGCTGACCATAATCACACTTATTTTGTGTCTCAGGAGTCTGCTTTAGACCACACAGCTTGGCCTGTTTCTAGCAACCTGTTGAGATCTGCTAGGTTTTCCTTTATCTGTTTGATATAACTAATTTTAGACAACACATTCTGATACCGATTTAAAACATACCTCTCATACCAAAGTGTTACTATGCCTGGAGATACAAATAGTGAACCCAGTTTATCTTTTCTGATGGTAATGTGTCTCCTTATCATCTCTTTTCCAGGTTGTCTTTAGCTTTTAAACTGCTGTGGTCATGATAAGGCTCATTACGCTAATCTCTTTATTCATACATCATTTGATGATTTCTGCCCTCATTCTGTGATGCTCCCAAATCAGTGTGACCTGAAGGGAGCATGGGAGACTGGACTGTGTAACACGTGCATCCACCAGGCCCTAGGGAGCCTAGGCATTTTCCATCAGGCCCTGGGGAGACTTGGTGCTTCCCATCAGGTCCTGGGGAGCCTTGGCGTTTCCAGGACTATGTTGCAGTGCCAGGACATACTGATGACCCTCCTTTCTCCTTCGTTAGCTGCCCTGGCAGCTGAAGTGACCTCTGATTCCCTGTCACCACAGAAGGCTGTAATGAATAGTCTCATGGAAGTGCTTGAGGGCTTCTGTGTGATTTATAACCTGAAGTGGGATGGCTGGACGGTGGGCAAATGCATATGTAAATTCACAAGTGTAAGCCCTCTGTGGTCTAACTAGGTCACACTCCCACCAAGGGAGCACAGGCACCCTGGCTACCCACATCTTCTTGAATATTTGCCATCAAGTGGCAAGGTATTGTTATTTAAATCTACACTTTTGTGATTGCTAATGAATCAGGGTCCTCTTAGTATACTAGTGAATCATTCAGGTTTCTGTCCTCAATTGTCCATTTTTATTTTTTTGTTCACTTTTTGACTGTATTTCTTCTTTCTTTTATTTGTAAGAATCAATTGTGTATTTTAGGTATTGTATGCATCTAGAACCTGGATATGAACTGTTTACTGTGGACATTAAAAATATGTCATCTCCTAGGAGATACTTTTTTTTTTTTTTGAGTTGGAGTCTCCCTTTGTTGCCCAGGCTGAAGTGCAGTGGCATGTTCAACTTGCTGTACTCTGACTATCCTTCTACCTCAGGCTTCCAAGTAGCTGAACGCTACCACACCTGGTCAAGAGATCCTTTTTTAAAGCTTGCTTTAGTACAGATATTTTTTTTTTCGAGTTGGAGTCTCACTCAGTCGCCCGGACTGGAGAGCAGTGGCCGCTCC
>NW_007250687.1:634722-645949 GCF_000164805.1 Carlito syrichta
GGATCTCAAACCCATGGGTTCAGGCAATCCACTCACCTCAGCCTCCCAAGGCGCGGGATTACAGGCTGAGCCACCGAGCCCGGCTAGTACAGATATTTTTAAGTTTGATGACATAGACCTGAGCCATCTTTCCAGATCTTTCCCCACTATTCCTCACTTGTGCCTACACTTTAAACTTATTGCAAATCTCTGAAATCCTTATCTTATTATAAAAAATTTTATTTTTAAATTTGCATAAAGTAAAAAGCACTCTTTCTGTTTACATTTGTGTATGAATAAAATTGAGTATCCATCACCATAATTAGGTGACAGCACAGCTTCATCACCCAAAATACTACCTCATGAGACCCCTTTGTGGTCACTATCTCCCCTAACCATAACTCCAGACAGCCATAAGTCAGTTTTTTGTTCTTACTGTATTGCCTTTTCTAGAATGTTGTATAAATAGAGCCTTTTGAATCTGGATTTTTTCCCACTTAGAAGAAGATTTTTAAGATTATTTTATGTTCTTGTGTGCTTTTTTATTGCTGATTATTCTTCCGTTGCATGGATGTACCACAGTTGCAGTTTATATTATCTACTCTCTGGCTTAATAACATTTGTGCTGAATTCAGTGTTTGATGATTATGAATAAAGCTGCTATAAGCATTTATGGGCAAGTTTCTGTGTGGACTTTTTTTAATAGTTTTTTTTTTTTTTTTTTGGTTTTAAAGACATTTGCGTAAATACCTAGGAGTACAATTGCTAGAACATATGTTAGGGCCATGTTTTTCTTTGTAATAAACTGTAAAACTGTTTTCCAAAGTGGCTGGACCATTTTGCATCCCCACCAGTCATGAATGAGACCTCCTGTGGTTCCATGTCTTCACCAGCATTTGGTGGTGTCAGTCTTTTGTTTTCCTTTCTAGTAGTTGTATAGTGGAATATTACTTTGGATTTACTTTTTGGTTTCCTAATGTTTACTATCGCTTCACATGCTAATTTTTCATGTATAGTTTTTCTTTGATAAAATAGCTATTCAAATTCTTTGCCTATTTTAAAAAACATTGGGTTATTTATTTTCTCATTGTGGAGATTTGAGCATTTTAAGCTATTCTAGATATAAGTTATTTGTCAGATATGTGACTTTCAAATATTTTCCCAGTATGTGAATTATCAATTTTATTTTCTGCACAGTGTCTTTTGAATTATAAAAGTTTAAATTTCTATGAAATTCGGTTTATTGATTTGTGTGTGTGTGTGTGTGTGTGTGTGTGTGTGTGTTTGTGTGTGTGCGTGTGTGTGTGTTTCTTGCTTTTGCTGGCGTATCTGAGAATTCTTGACCTAATCAAGGTTTAAAATTTTTTTGAGTATTTGATCCTAAAAGTTTTACACTTTGCATTTTCCATTAGGCTTATGATCCATTGCTGTTAATGCATTAAAGAGGGAGGTAGGGCTGGAGGAGGAGTGTGGCGGGGCTGCAGGTGGAGACATCTGCAGGGAAGGGCAGAAAAGGATCCCTGCAGGACTGGAAGGCCTGAGGAAACAGTTTCCCGGTCATTTATTAGTGGCCTACTTTAGTAGTCCTGGTTGGTGAGAGAGGGTGGTGAGCCAGCCCTTTGGGCATTTCTTTGTCCCATTGAGCCTATGATTAAGGATAGGATAAATACGCAGGCAGACTTTTGGGAAGTGCTTCTTTAAAAGGTTACTATTGCTCTGATTACAAATGTACTACATGCAAATTAAAAGAAAAACCCTCAGAAAATACAGAAATGTAAAGACTCCCTGTAAATCCACTAGCCAGAAATTATTCATTACTAATAATAGTAAATTATTCATTACTAATATTCATTACTAATATATATATTCTTACATATTATTTACTTTCCTTTCTGAGTTTAAATTGTTTAATATCATGGTAACATATGCATGATATAATGGGTGCCATCTTAAACTTTTTAAGGCGTGCAGTTCAGTGGTGTTAAGTACCTTCACATTGTTGTGCAACTGTCACCATCATACACCTCTGTGGCTCTCTTCGTCTTGCAAACTGAAACTTGTGATAACTTTTGTGTTACGACTTGTTTTTAGTTTAATTTAATTTGATTTTAAAGTTGTGGCGTGTAAGTACAGATTGCCTACATAAGATATAAACTATCTGTGAACTTTTGGGTTGAACATTAGACTTCACTTGGCCTGGATTAGGATCAAGCACCCTTATTGATGTTATGTGTATCCTCCTCCCCTGGCAGGGTCCCACTACTGCCAATTCCTTTTTTGTAGTATTATTATAGGTGTTCTGGTCTACTTTTTAAGAGTGAGAACATGTGATACGCAGTTCTTTGTTTCTGTGATAGATCACTAAGTATACTAAACTTTAAATCCATCCAGGTTACTGTGAAGGCCATACGTGTCTTTCTTTATGGCTGCATAACATTCCATTGTATATATGTACCACAACTTTTTTTTATCCAGTCCTGTTTTGATGGGCAGCACGGATGGTTCCATGTTTTTGCTATTGTGAATAGTGATGCAATAAATATGAGTGCACATTTATCTTTTTTGTAGAATGATCTGAGTTCCTCCAGGTATATCCCCAGAAAGGGGATTGCTGGGTCATAAGGAAGATCAATTTCTAGTTCTTTTAGGAATCACTGCACCACACTGTTTACCACAGATGTTGAACTAATTTGTATACCCACAAACAGTGTTAGAAGCATTCTCTTTTCTTAACATCCTCGCCAGTATCTGTTGGTTTTTGTTTTATTAGTGATGGTCATTCTAACTGGAGTTAGGTGATATCTCAATGTGATTTTGATTTTCATTTCTCTGATGATTAGTGAGGCTGAGCATTTTTTCATATATCTGTTGGCTGCTCGTAAGTTTTTTTTGAGAAGTATCTATTCATGTATTTTGCCTACTTTTTAATAGTCTGTTTGATTTTTTCCTTTCAGCAGGTTTGAGTTCCTTGTAGATCCTGGAGGTTAAGTCTTGGTCAGACATACAGCTGGCAAATATTTTTTCCCATTCTGTGAACTGTCACCCCACTCTTTTGATGGCTTTTTTTATTTTTATTTTTTGCTTTGCCGAAGCTTTTCAGTCTGATGAGGTCCCACTTGTCTATCTTCTCTTTTATGTCATGGACATCTGGGATTTTGTTCAGGAATTGATTGCCTATACCAATTTCTGTAAGGGTGTCTTCTGTTTTCTAAGATTCTTATAATTTGAGGTTTTGTGTTTAGGTAATGATACATCTGGAGTTGATTTTTGTATATCATGATAGGTAGGAGTCCTGTTTCATTCTTCTACGTGTGATCAGTCAGTTTTCCCAGCACCATTTACTGAATAGATTCTCCTCTCTTTAGTAGTTGCTGGTGGAGGCTTTGCTGAAGATGAATTTGTTGAGAAATTGAGGATTTGCTTCTAGAATCTCTATTCTGTTCCATTAGTCTATATGCCTGTTCTTAGACCAATACCAGACTGTTTTGATTACTGTAGCCTTATAATAAAGTTTAAAGTCTGGGATTGTGATACCGTCCACTTTGTTTCTTTTGCTGAGGATTGTTCTGGCTATTTGTGGTTGTCTATGTTTCCTTATGAATTTCTGTATTGTTTCCAGGTCTGAGAAGAATGATGTTGGTCATTTAATGAGTATTGCATTAAATCTGCAGATTACCTTGGGTGGGACGGACGTTTTAACAATGTTGATTCTTCCAACCCATGAGTATGGAACATTTTTCCATTTGTTTGTGTCATCTTTGATTTCTTTGAGCAGTGTTTTGTAGTTTTTGTTGTAAAGGTCTTTCACATCCCTCTTTAGAAAGATGCTAAGGTATTGCATTCTTTTGTGTGGTTATTGTGAATGAGAGTTTACTTTTTATTTGTTTTTTTGCCTGTTTGTTGTTGGTGTATAAAAATGTGACTGTCTTTTGCTTGTTGATTTTATACCCTGAGACTTTGCCTAAGTCCTTTATCAGTGCAAGGAGGTTTTTGACTGATTCCCTTGGGTTTTCCAGGTATAGAATCATGTCTGCAAAAAGGGATAGCTTAACGTCCTCTTTTCCTATTTGAATACTCCTGATATCCTTCTCTTGTCTGATTGCTCTAGCTAGGACTTCCAACACTATGTTGAACAGGAAGGGTAAGAATGGGCAGCTTTGTCTAGTTCTGGTTTTCAGGGTAAATGCTTCCAATTTCTGTCAATTTAGTAATATGTTGGCTGTGAGTTTATCATAGATGACTTTTATTATTTTTAGGTTTGTTCCCTCTATATTTAGGTGTTCAAGGGTTTTTGTCAAGAATAGATGCTGGATTTTGTTGAAAGATTTTTTGCACCTAATGATATAATCGTGTGGTTCTTGTTTTTACATATGTTGATGTATTTAATCACATTTCTGTTCTTACAGCTATTGATCCAGCCCTGCATCCCACAGATGAAGCATACTTGGTCACAGTGGACAATTTTTGAGATGTGTTGTTGGATCTGAATTACTAGAATTTTGTTGATAATTTTTGCATCTATGTTCATCAGTGATATTGACCTGTAGTTCTCTTTCTTTGTTAGGTCTTTGCCTAGTTTGGTTATTAGTGTAATGTCAACTTCATAAAATGTTTTGGAGAGCCTTCCATCTTTCTCAATTGCCTGTAATACTTTCAGTAGGATTACTATCAGCTCCTCCTCTTTTAGGTTTTGTGGAATTCTGCTGGAATGCCATCTGATACAGGACTTTTTTTTGTAGGTCGTTTTCTTATGATGGAGTTAATTTCCCAGTTGTTATTGCTCTATTTAGGGTCTCTATCTCTTCCTGTTTCAACCTTGGGAAATTGTGTGATGTTAGAGGGTCCTCCATCTCATTTAGGTTTTAGAATTTGTTTCCATGTAGGTGTGCATAGTAACCTCTGATAATTTTTTGCATTTCTTCAGGTGACTTGATCTTTTGTGTTTCTGATTGTGTCTATTTAGGCTTTTTGTCTCTTTTTCTTGACTAGTCTGGTTAAGGGTTCGTCAATCTTGTTTATCCTTAAAAAAACAGTTTTTTTATTTAATTGATTTTTTTTCTATGATGTTTTTGTCTTCTATGTCCCATGTTTAGACTTTTACTTTGGTGACCTGGATTCTTCTGCTGAAGTTGAGGTTTTGGTGGTCTTGCCTTTCCAACTCTGTTAGATGATTTGTCAGGCTGTTGACTAGTAATCTATTTTCTTGATGTGTGTTTATAGAGATATAAATTCCCCTCTAAGTACTGTTTACATGGCATCTCAGAGGTTTTGGTAAACTGTGTCTTTGTTTTCATTTGTTTCCAAGAATCTTTTCATTTCTGTGTTGATCCAGGAGTTGTTCAGCATTGTGCTGTTTAGTGTCTGTGTCTTTGTGTGTTTGGGGGGGGATCTTTGCTGGTGGCAATATTTATTTTTATTCCACCATGATCTGAGAAGTTGCGTGGTAGTATTTTGATCTTATGAAATTTGTTTATGCTTGATTTATGGCCAAGGATGTGGTCAATCTTGGATTATGTTCCATGTGGTGATGAGTAGAATGTATATTCCATGGCTGTTGGGTGGAGTGCTTTATAGGTATCTATTAAGTTCATTTGGTAAGCAACAAGTTGAGGTTCCAGATCTCTTGGATTATTTTTTTTTCCCTCAATGATCTATCTAGGGTTATTAGTGGGGTATTTAAGTCCTTAGTTATGGCAGTGCTAGAGTCAATATCCTTTTTTAGTTTACTTAGCAGTTTCTTTATAAATCCAGGTGCTCCTGTGTTGGGTACATATATATTTAGGATGGATATTTCTTGTTGATATATTGGACCTTTTAACATTATGTAATTTTTGATAGCTTGAAGGTTGTTTTGTCTCATGTTAAAATTGTGATTCCTGTCTTCTTTCATTTTTGTCATATGAAAGTTTGTTTTTCATACTTTAACTGTGTTAAAGTTAGTCTGTGGGCATCCTTTGTAGTGAGATGTGTTTCCTGGAGGCAGTATAGTGTTGGGGCATGTTTTTTTAAAATCCAGTTTGCCATTCTATGTTTTTTCAGTGGTGTATTTACTCCATTGACATTCAGGTTGATTGTTGAAATGTGAAGGCTTATCCCTGTCATTAGGCTCTAATAAGGCTGTTTGTTTTCTTTTAACTTTTGGGTTGATATATGTATGTGTTTTCAATTTTTCAGTTGTGAGATGTGTTGTGTGAATTTGATGTTTTTCTGTATTTGTGGGAAGTGTATCGTTGTTCCTTTTTTTTTCTTTCTTCTGTGCTTAACACCTTCATAATCATCTCCTGTAGAGATGATCTGGAATTAGCATAATCTTTTATGGATTGGATGTCTGAGAAAAATTTTAATTCTTCATTGCTGATGTAGCTGAACTTGACTGGGAAGAAAATTCTTGCTTGAAATTGCTTATCATTGAGGACTTTGAATATTGGACTCCGGTCCCTTCTAGCTAGTAGTGTTTCTGCTAAATCTGCTGCTATTCTGATTGGTCTTCTCTGGTAGGTAGTCTGATCTTTCTCTCTACCTTTAGGAT
Source organism: Carlito syrichta (assembly GCF_000164805.1). Classification (NCBI taxonomy): domain Eukaryota; kingdom Metazoa; phylum Chordata; class Mammalia; order Primates; family Tarsiidae; genus Carlito; species Carlito syrichta. The sequence goes on from NW_007250687.1 coordinate 641,231, forward strand.
TTTTTCTTTTTTGCTTACTTTGTGTAGATGAATTACTATGCATCTAGAGTTGGTCTTCTCATTTGAGGTTTTAGGGGGTTTCTGGATCTCTTGTGTTTTCATGGTCACATTTCTGGTGAGATGGGAAAAGTTTTCTTGGGTAACCTGCTGGAATATTTGTTCCAAGGTATTCTCTGTTTCCTTTTCTTCTTCTGGAATACTGACCAGATGTAAGTTCAGCCTCTTGATATAGTCACACATTTCTTGCAGGCTTTGTTCTTTCTTTCTGAGTTTTCTTTCTATGTTTTTGACAGATTAGGTTAATTCCATGGTTTGGTCTTTAAGTTTGGAGATTCTTACTTCTGCTTGGTTAATTCTGCTTTCCATGCTTGTCATCTTGTTATTTATTTCCTGGATGAAGTTTTTATGCCCCAAATCTCTGTTACAAGTTTTTTCAGTGTTACATCTTGCCTTTCCTGAATCTTATTTACTATTTCCATCCATTTCTTAATTCTTGCTGTATTCTGAGGTCAGTTGGTGGTGATTGCCATTGTTTGGGCTCTGAGGTCTTATTTTTCAGGAGTTGTTTCTTTGGTACACTGGAAATTACTGGTTTTCTTCATTGATTTTTTTCCTCATTTGTGACAGATCTTTCATTTCTTTTTAATTCCATTATCCAGTGATAGTGGGTGGAACTTTCACTTCTGTCATTTGCTCAGCCCTCTATTCTGCCCTGATTAGAGCTTCCAAATTTGTTCTGTCTTGAAACAGGGATGGAGATGGGAAGCTTTGCTGTTTCTTGTAGTTTTGAGAGTTGAATAAGATGGAGAGTGGAGAGTTGGCTGCTGTCCAGGCTCTACCTGGATTTGTCCCTCTCAGTTGTGCCCCAGTTGTGTGGGTCTGACATTCAGAGGATTGCTGGGGAGAAGGGGGTTAGTTCAGCCCAGGACTCACTGCTGATCTCTTGGGGGGTCTTACTTGCTAATTTCTGGCTCTACCCTTTGTCCCACGGCTGGATAGGGTAGGGGATGGGTTATCTGAGACTCTACACTCACCTTGTCTCTCTGAAATTTGTGCTTTTGGGATATTTCCTCTAGCTCATGATCAACCACTGAGTAGTTAATCTGTAAGTCATAGAGAGCAGGTCTGTTGCTCTGTGGTGAGCAAGCTAGATCACTTCCCTGCCCAGTTTTCAAGATGGTGGCTGGGTTTCATCTTTTTCAGAGGGTACCTGCCTCTGTCTCTCTTGCTGCACTCCCTCCGCAGCCCTCACCAGTGACTGGCCTGGTCCTGCAGTGGTCGGGCAGTCTGGAAATGGTTGCTGCTCCCAGTAGTTTCTCCCTGGAAAAAAGTTTGTTGATTTTAGAAAATGGCACTCAGCTTCTGTGTTCTGGGAGGCACTGGGGTCCAAGAACAGCAGCTGCTGGCATCAGCTGCTTCACCAGGAGACCCCTGGCCACTTGCTCCCAAGTTCCCACTCAGTCAGTCACTCATGTGCCCAGTTACAAACAGACATGCATGAAAATTCATCCATATATTCATTCACTCATACAGGGAATCACATAGTCTGACTGGCTCTGTCGCCATCTTTTTTCTCCCATAATATAACTTTATTAATTCACTTGTTAGTTTTTGCTCGTTATACTTTAAATTTGTTATACTTTACATTTTTTATATTTCTTATTTGTTATAGCTTTTAACTTGTTTTTAAATGGGTTTGGCCTATTTCCAAATTAAATCTCTCTCTGCAAGGGAAGACCTACTGAAAATATAAGGAGAACGTGAGAGAAGAGGAATATAAAAAGACACGTTGAACTTTTGTCTACCAGATGCCCCTGCCAACTCTGGCATGACACAGACCTTAGGGAATCATTCCCCACTACTCTGGATCTCAGGCTATCCAGTTCCAGCTGCTAACACCTGGCCTCCAGGGTCCTTTTTAATCTTCCCCCAATGGAGCTGGTGGGCGATGAGTCACCCAGCTATCAGGACCCTGGAAACACCCTCCTCAATCTCCCAGGAGACAGAGACTCTCCTAGGAGACTTGTGTTTCTGCTAAGAATATGAATCTCTGTTGATGGGGCAGGCAAGGGGACAGCTGCAGTTGGGTTATTTATGGCCATGATTGTTGAGCAGTGGTTGTGTATTCTTGGTGAGACATCCCCTGGCTAGCAGAGTCAAGGGGCTATGTGGCTATGCTGACTTATTCCCCTTATTTGTCCTGAGCTCAAACTGGCTGTGAGGCTGCAGTGAAGGGCTTCTCAGCATAACGTACATCTCTTTCTAGATCACTTTATCTATCTCTCTCTATTTCACTCCACACAGGAACAATGCCAGTGGGGGACCCTCTTGCCAAGGAAAGAGGAAGCTCGCAGATTGGATTGACCTGGAACCAGGGTAATTCTAAGCTGAGTGTGTTGTCGGTCACAAGCGCAGGCCTTGTGAGAAGACCATGAGAAGAAACAGAGAGTGCTGGGTTCACAGAGGTGTGCAAGGCATGCAGATCGTGCATGCATGTGCAATCTGCTGTGGAGAAGTGAGACATTTCCTACCATCTGCTGGGAGCAGGGCTTGGGCTGGGGTCCCACGGCACCATCTTGGCATAGGCATCAGCTTCAGTTGACCTCTGTGTCTCATGGAAATACTCTGGGAATGTGGGGATTCCTAGCAGAACAGTTAGCAATGGCAGGAGGCAACCAGCTGCAGCCCTGGACATACTTGGAGGACTCCTTCATAGGATGTGGGGGACCCACAGTGAATTTCATCCCCAAACCCCAGCACAAAGGAGGCAGGAAATGGAGATGGTTCATGATGGCTGGCGACTGCATAAGGAAGAATGCTGAAACACTCACGTGGGACATTGTGGTGCAGATGCCTGGAGGATGTAGATATTCTGTGGTTTCCTGGGAGAACTCATGACAGATGGATTATGCTGCTGCTCTAGCCCTTGTTCATATCGCCAGGATGGAGGTTTGGGAAACGTGGGTTATTCTCTCAGCAATCCAGAGAAGTGGTCTCACAGTAACCACTTTGCTGATGGGGAGGTGGATTCTAGGATAGTAACTTGCCCAGATTTACACGGCTGGCAAGAGGCCGAGCCAGGGTTTGCCCTTACATCTGTTTGTTCTGAGTTCATGTCATTCTCAGTATAGTCTGTTTGTGTTTATTAGGGTTATTGGCAAGTCCCTAGAAGGAGCAACTCAGTTCTTTGTGAACTGGACATCACAACTTCAATCCTAGGCTAGAGGCTTGAAATAAGACTTAATAGGGGACACTTAGATGTACCAAACACAAAACAACTTACTGAGCCCTATGGTTTAGGCTACTTGTTAATTAATATTTTCAAATGCATTTGTTAATATTACTTGCTTTGGGCAGGTCACCTTTTGGGATACAGTGGAGAGAAGCTTGGATCCTGAGGTCAGGTAAATGTGGGAACAGAATTTAGTTTTAAATCCAGACCTATGATTTTGAGCATCACTTAAAACTATTTCTAGATGGGCAAGGCAGTGTGCCTGTGATCCCAGGTACATAGGAGGTTGAGGTGGGAGGATTGTTTAAGCCCAGGAGCTATGATCACATGATCCTTTCTCCAAAAAAATGAAAAACAAAGCAAAACAAAAGCAAACCAACAAAACCTATCAATATCAGTTTCTTTGCCTATAAAAGGAATATAACTGTACCTTACACATATTAATTAAATGAATAAAGGTGTAAAAAAATCAATCAAATCACCTTTCTCTAAAGAAGTATGCAGCAATTTTTAAATCTCTCCTCCTTTCCTGTATACTACTCTCTTTGAAATATTTTCTAAACTTTGGAATTTCCCTTTCCACTCCCCCTTTCCATTATAAGCTTTACTCCCTAGTTCTCAGAGGGTTCCAGGAAGTGTGGGCTTCCTGTTCTGAGGAGATGGCCCAGTAAGAGAGGAAGTGGCATAGTTAGGGAGCTTGTTTCTTGGTATAAGAATAAATGGGTTAGTGTACATGTTTTGCCGTGACCTGCTTGTGGCCCTGGAAAATCTGAATGCAGCAAGATACCACCCAGCAGATATAGAGGTGGCGCTACCCTTCCAGGGCCTGAGACCAGGCATCTGCTGAGTTACAAGACAGAGTTTCAATGAGAAGAGGGAAGTTAGGTTGCAGGATCCAGGATCTGCTTAGAAGACCAATTCTGTAAAGGAGGTCACCTGGGGATCAGGCTAGGGTGCAGTGACTCAGGATTTACATCTTCATCAGAGACATTTGGGCAACTAAGGCTGTGATTTGTCCCAACTTCCATGGAGAGAAATATGGCTTTTCCTCCAGGTCCTATAAGTTATGTAACATTCTTCTAGCTTTGTTCAGGAATGATGCTTAAAATTCCTATGACATGAATCCATTATTTTGTCTGCAAAAGGATTATTTTATTGTTTTATGCTTAGTATGTCTTTTACCCACCAGAAAATAGTCACTTCTATAGTCTATAGACTATATAATGTATGTAATACAACATATGTACTATATAATTCTTGATTGAATTCTTAAACTTATTAGAAATTTTTTTGAAAAAAGACATATGAGCTTATTTTTTGGTAACAACTTTTTTGTTACAAGCCATTTTTCTCTCTTTGCAGATGATATGATTGTGTACCTTTAAAACCCAAGAGAATCTGTCAGAAAACTCCTTACACTGATAAAGGCCTTTGGCAAAGTCTCAGGATACAAAATAAATGTATAAAAGACAATCGCATTTCTCTAC